>NW_012267242.1:10735209-10749581 GCF_000151885.1 Dipodomys ordii
CTGTCTCTCAGCTCTTCAGCTCAAGGCGAGCGCTCTACCACTTGAGCCACAGCGCCACTTCCGGTTTTCTGGTGGTTTATTGGAGATAGGAGTCTCATGGTCTCTCCTGCCCGGGCTGGCTTTGAACCGTGATCCTCAGATCTCAGCCTCCTGAGTAGCTAGGATTACAGGCGTGAGCCATCAGCGCCCGGGTGATATATATTATTATAATAAATATATTATTCTATATTATATAGTACATAATATATATAGATACATTAAAATTAATCTACCCTTTTATTTCTGTGTGTGAGTGCACATGCACATTGGGGCTTGAACTCTGGGCCTTGTGCTCTTGGCTGAGCTTTTTTGCTCATGACTGACACTCTACAACTTGAATCATAATTCTAGTCTCCCATTTTGCTGGTTAATTAGAGGTAAGAGTCTCTTGGATTTTTGTTATACCCAGGCTGGCTTTGAACCACCAGCCTCAGATCCCAGCCTCCTAAGTAGCTAGGATTACAAATGTATTCCACTGGCACACCACTTAATTTAGCCTTTTGACAAGGAAAAAAAAAAAACTCTGATGGAATTACATCTCATTATACATAACTGCCACTAAAGGCTCCTGAGTACTTCTCAGGTGCCAGGCATAATGTTAGAATGTTGTAGGTCCTCCTGGCTTCCCACACCAATTCTCATGAGTGTATCAGAAGGCACTTAGAAAACTTTAGCTGCATGTTCAACAGTTTTCAGCCTTACATGGGAAATAACACTGGTCTTACCTATCAGGAGGTATTTCCTTCTGGTTGGCCTTAGATAACTTAGATAACTAGGTAACTTTAAGAAACAAGATGCTCCCATCCAAGATCTCCCACCTCTTTATTCTGCTGTGTTTGCTGCCATCTCCAGCGCCTTTTCAGTGCTTCCTTCTCCACTCCCTTCTCCATCAGTGCATATAAAGCTTTCCTCAGCATCAAGTCCCGATCGTGGAAACCCCACATCCCTGTAGCAAGAAAGCATGGTATAACCACATTACCTTGACTCAACTCCATCCTTTTTGTGTTGTTTTGTGGTGCTACGGATCAAATCAGTGCCTCACACAAACCAGGCAAGTATCGTACCACTAAGCTATACCTCTAGCCCCTCTCTAAATATGATACACACAGTCTGGCATGAAGAAAGGCTAAGTCCAGGTTCAGAGAAACTCTGGCTGTGATCTAGGGGAGAAGTACTTAATCAAGAAAGGATTTCCACTGGGCACCAGTGGCTCACAACTGTAATCCTAGCTAGGTGGCTGAGACCTGGAGCATCACAGTTCAAGGCCAGGCTATGCAAAAAAAAGAGATTCCCTCTCTATAATAATCATCTGAAAGCATGGCTCAAGTAGCAGAGCACCAGCTTAGAGGTACCTTAGTGCTACAACATGTTTTTTTAAGGGAAGGGAAGGGAAGAGGAAGGAAAGGAAAGGGGAAAGGAAGGGAAAGAGGAGAGGGAGAAAGAAAGAAAAAAAGGAAGGAAGGAAGGAAGGAAGGAAGGAAGGAAGGAAGGAAAGGAAAGAAGGAAAGAAGGAAAGAAGGAAGGAAGGAAGGAGAAAAGCTGTTTATACTCTGGAGATCCGGACTTTAAGAAGTGAGGGATATAAACACTTCCCACAGACTCCTGACAGGAAGTGCTCACTCCTGAAACAAGTCTAACAAACTAAAATACAAATCAGCAGCAGGTAGGATTGGTTTAGCTAATAGCCATCAGTATTAAAGCTTGACGGATGACTGGCAAATGAGGACCTCTTTAAAAGCTAAGAGAAAATAATTTACCGAATTGTAAATAGGCTGAATAATTTAAATAAGTGTTACAAAGATTACTGAAAACATCCTTTCTATATACCAAAAGAATAACTATTAAATAGAATTTACCCACCCAGTACTGCTGGCTTACTGCTGGTGAGTACTCCTAGGAATTAGCACAGAGTAGAGCCTAAGCTAAATCCTATACTTTCCACAATCTCTAAAGATGACTGAAAAACCACGACAGGGCTCTCTCCCATTTCCCCTTGTGCTGCTCATGCACATGTGCGTGTACACACACACACACACACACACACACAACTTTGTTGTGAATTATCACTTCTTCCAGGAATCAAGCTGACTGGATGAAATATGACACGAGATCTGATTCATTTGTTCCCTTTCTAAAGGGAGGCAGAAGGCCGTTTTCAAGACTCACCAAGAGAGGCTGCATGCAGGAGGCAGTTCCCATCACCAGTAGTTGCCAAAGGAAGCAGCCTCTGACAGGTAGGGTCCACACTAACCCACCAGTTCAAACGCCCTGCAGAAATGTAAATGGAAGAAAAAGAGAGGAACAGATTAGCTGCCTCTAGGAAGACTACACTCTATGGTTGTTTTTTTCCCCCTCTTCTATTTTGTTTTGTTAAGACCTGTTGTAGCTTAGTCTGACTTTGAACTAATGATCTTCCAGGAGCAGCCTCTCAAATTCAGGAATGCAGGAATTACTGGTGTGTGCCACCATGTCTTTAATTATACTTTATATCTTCCTTTAGTCAGAAACTAGTAAGCACATCTGGTTAATCAGTTGGCCTTAAGTAAGGACAATTTTGTCCCAGGGGCCATGAGGAAATGCTTGGAGCTAGGTCTGGAGATATATTTGCTTGCCACAACTAGTGGATACAGATTAAGGATACTTCAAATGCACAAGGGAGTTTGCACAACGAAGAATTATCTGCACTGGGCACCAATGGCTAAGACCTGTAATCCTAGCTACTTCAGGAGGCTGAAATCTGAGGGCAGGAAAGTCCATGAAACTCTTATCTCCAATAAGTTACTCAGAAAAAGCCAGGAGTGGTATTATGGCTCAAGTAGTAGAGGACTAGCCTTGAGCACAAAGAGGGATAGTGCCCAGGCCCTGAGTTAAGTCCTAGGATGAGAAAAAGAAAAAAAACAGAATTGTCTGACCCCAAATGTCAAAACTTCCTCGGCTGAAACTGGTGTGGCCCTTATTCCTTTATCTGATCAGAAGACCAGTAAATGCTGCTCTAGCAACAAAGGTCAACATAAATTCATCATTAGTAAAAACAAACAGAAAAACAAAAAACTTCAAGGCATGATACCATATCATCTACATGTATGACAACATTCAGCATCTGTGTGGTATGAATTTAAAGTTAGAAGCAAAAGGACAAAGACATAAAACACCTAAGAGGATGTGTCTCAGTTTGCACAGTCAACCACGACTGCAAACCCATTTATTTACAGAAGGAAAATAGTTCGGAATACTGCTTAAATTTTCTTGAACTACTGAAAAGTCTATGAAAAAAAAACCTAGCAGAAAATTTCACTACCCAGATGCCATGATAACTTTATAAAAGTTATAAATGGTTGCATTTGGTTAAAATAGATGGCTATGAACTACAAGCTCCCTTCACATGCACCATCTCTCATCTCCAATGTTTCCCTTATGGTAGTTTTTTAATACCTGGATGTTTCCCAGAACTTCTTCACTGTGGAGTATTAATTAATTTTAATAATATTTGGGGGGAGTAGTGTTATCTTATTATTTGATATAAGCAATAATTTATTTTTTAGGAATGATACAAAATAGCACTGATCTTACGTAACTTTAACCTTTCTGTATATCACTTTTATTTATTTTTTTTTGGGGGGGGGGCTTGAACTCTGGGCCTGGGCACTGTTCCTCAGCTCTTCAGCTCAAGGCTAGCGCTCTATCACTTGAGTTACAGCGCCACTTCTGCGTTTTTTCTTTTGCTTATGTGGCGCTGAGGAATCGAACCCAGGGCCTCAGGCATGCAAGGCAAGCGCTCTACTACTGAGCCAACTTCCCAGCCCTGTATATCACTTTTATAATAAAAATTCAAAAAATAGCACTGATCATGGTAGAGCACCAGCCCATGAACAAAGGTACTGAGTTCAAGTCCCAGTCTCACAGCAACAACAAAATGAAAATAGCACTATCCTAAAAGCTAGTAAACTGGTCTTCCTCTAACTTCAGACTTCATTTTTTATTAGCTTATATTAGTTATATAGAGGGAATTTCATCATTACCTTTCCACATGTTTATAATGTGTTCCAATCTCACTCCCTCTCTATAACTTTCTCTGTCCCCCTTACCAAATTAATTTTTAATAGTAATTTAAAACTAACACAATTTTAAAACAAACAAATTTAAAACAAACCAGGTATGAGGGCTCATAAATGCAGTAATAGTTACTCAGGAGAGTGAGATCTGAGGAATCAAGGTTCAAAACCAGCCCAGGCAGACAAAACTGCAAGGCTCTTGTCTCTAACTAGTGAAAAACAAGTCCAAATTGCAGGTATGACTCAAGTGGTAGAGTATCAACCTTAAGAAGAGAGTCAAGAGAAAATGGAAGGACCTGAGTTCAAGCCCCAGTACTGGCATAAAAATTAATAAATTAATAAATCTTGGAGGACAATGCATATAAATAGATGCAACTTTTAGTGCATCACTACAGCATTGGTTTCTTTTGTTTGCAAAGATGCTCCAGAACCAATTATAACTAGTTATCGATTTTTTTTTTGGTGGTGGTTGTTGCTTTGTTTTTGTGGGTTTTTTTTTTGGGGGGTCCAGTTGTGGGGCCTGAACTCTGGGCCTGGGCGCTGTCCCTCAGCTCTTCAGCTCAAGGCTAGCGCTCTATTGTAGGGGTTTTTTGCTTTTTTTTTTCAGATATTGATTTTCAGGCCACTCATATATATATTCATATATATATCTCTATCTGTTTTCTCTTCTATCAAATAGGAAATTTCCAGAGTAAATTGTCTAATTTGTATTATTTTTCTAACTTCAAAAGGCTCTCAGTACTTGTTTATCTGACTGACTACTGCCTTTGACTTCAATCAGATCATAGACTAAGACAGGAAGTCACTGATCAAACCCAGCCCTCCCATGTGAGTTGCCTCTAGATGGAGAGTAGAAAGGAAGAACACTGGAGAGGAAGTACTCACTGACCTGCCTGTTCCAAGGCAACCAGCATGGACTGCTCAATGAGGTCTCTCTCTATGAAGCTACGGAAGTCTTCATTGTACACAGTGAGATCTGGAAGCTGGAAGGCACAGATGGGCGTTTCCAGGGGGTGCTCATTGCTCCCCCCACCCCCACCATTGGAGGAGACATGGGACCGGGCCAGGGAAACAATGCTGGAGCTCGCGTGAGAGATGCCCCTAGACAGGCGTTTTTCTGCAATGAGAAATGGAGCCACCTTAGAACATACATAACCCACTCAGAGAACTCTCCACTGATGTGGTGATATAGTTATCTTTTCACAAGGTTTCCAGTAAGGAAAAAAAAATCAGTCTTACCAGCTACTGAACTTTTTGATCCATTTTCTCAAACCATGTACAAGTGGAGGAATATAGAAAGTGGTATTTTTGCAGGCATACATCAACAACTAACATCTTTCAATCTTTCTTTGGAATTTTTCTCACCTTCTTCTTACAATGCTGTCTTCTCCCAATATCATTTTTCAACACAAGAGAGACCCATTCACTTAGCAACTTGGTCATTTTGGGGTGGGAAGAAAAGGGAATAAGGGAAATGGAGTTTCATTAGACTAGATTGAGTCAAATGATCTCTCTGATAATACTCATGGGAATATAGAAAAGATTTTCATTATAAAAAAGAAAAATAGTAGAAAAAAACAAGAGAGAGGGTAACAATGTTTGACAAGAAAAGTACTCATCACCTTATGTAACTGTAACCCCTCTGCACAAGACCTTTATAATAAAATTAATTTTTCTTTTGGTCGGTCATGGGGCTTGAACTCTGGACTTGTGGGCTGTCCCTGTGCTCTTCAGCTCAAGGCGAGTGCTTTACCACTTGAGCCACAGTGGCACCTTGGTTTTCTGGTGGTTTATTGGAGATAAGAGTCTCACAGACTTTCCTGCCCGGGCTGGCTTTGAACTGTGATCATCAGATCTGAGCCTCCTGAGTAGCTAGGATCACAGGCTTAAGCCACTGATGCCCGGCTGACAACTTTTCTTTCTTTTTTTTTTTTTTGTTGGTCGTGGGGCTTGAACTCTGGGCCTGGGTGCTGTCCTTCAGCTCTTCAGCTCAAGGCGAGCGCTCTACCACTTGAGCTACAGCGCCACTTCCGGTTTTCTGGTGGTTTATTGGAGATAGGAGTCTCACGGTCTCTCCTGCCCGGGCTGGCTTTGAACCATGATCCTCAGATCTCAGCCTCCTGAGTAGCTAGGATTACAGGCGTGAGCCACCAGCGCCCGGCTTGACAACTTTTCTTGATACTCATGTTTATCAGAAATTTATAGAAGCTGTCAATTATTATCATGTTACAGAGGAAAACAGTACTGTAGATACTGCCCAAAATAATTTTCTTTGTTTTGAATAAATGGCACCTTAGCAGTTCCTTAGTTGACATTCCATTGTCAGCATGGCTTGAATGTGATTATCACAGAGGGCAAGACCTGAAATGTTGGGTAGTCACTCTCAGCCCAGAGATGAAACAAAATAAATCAAGAAGCTAGGTGTTAGTAGCTTCCAGAGCCAGTGCCTGTAATGCTAGCTATTCTGAAGGCTGAGATCTAAGGATTGTGATTCAAAGCCAGCCCAGGGAGACCAATCTGAGAAACTCCTATCTGCAATTAACAAGCAAAGAGCCAGAAGTGGAGCTATGGCTCAAGTGGTAGAATGTCAGCCTTGAAAAAAAGAAGCTTAGAGTGTGTGTGAGGCCCTGAGTTCAAGCCCCAGTTCTGATACAAAAAAATAAAAAATTTAAAAAAGGGGAGGGATAAGTAAGAATGTTGAAAGGGGTGATTTTGATCAAGATATACTGCATTCATAAACTGCTTTGTTAAATAGCAGCTCCTTTGTACAACTACTTAAAGATAATTTTAAAAAAATGTTGGTGAGACTTCCAAAAAGATGGTTGTGGAGCTGTGGCTCAAGTGGCACAGTGCTATCCTTGAGAAAAAAAGGCTCAGGGACAGCACTCAAGCCCTGAGTTTAAACCCAAGGACTGGTATTAAATAAATAAATACTTTTCTAAAGTTATTTTTAAAAAGTATTATTTCTAGGTTTTTAAAAAGTACTTTCTGGGATTGGCTGGGAGAAGGGAAGGAATAAAAACATCTCTAAATTATTGCTTAGACTTTCTGACTCCATTTAAGCAGTCCCCTCCCTTCCTACTCCATATACAGAAACATCCTCCGGTTAGTCCAGTACCTTGAACGATGTCATCCTGCCGCTGGAGGATGGGTCGGGGAGGGCGGGTGGACTCTCTATCAGAACATCCTCTTTCAGGAGACTTGGGGCCACTACTCCCTCCACTAAAGGGTGGGGACAGGTTCTCAGCATGGACTTGCCGCAGCTGCTCAAAATCACTGAGGGCAGCACTCACATCCCAATTCTTTCCTATCAGGAGATAAAGAGAAAGACAAACTATGTACTCAGAGTATAGAGAAATTGGGGGAAGACATAGAAGACCACTGACCAAACCATCAAAACCACCGAAAGGAAGTTACCTAACTAAAACAACCTTTTAACAAAAAAGGAAACAAAACTCAGATAACTTGTACCAGGGCCCAGTAGGACTCAAGCTCAGGTCTCCTAATTCCGAGATCCAACAAGATTCAGTCTAGATGTATTCTAGAATGTCCTAAGCCACCTAAAATTATATACAAAGCCATAGGTATGTACATGAAAGATTTCACAGATATCATCAACTTATCAATGGGAACTATATGGCTCCACATTTAAGAATCACTTTTCTAATAAAGCACTGACTCCAAATGATGGATTTGTTCAAATGGGTATTTTTGTTGCTTATTCCAGTGAAACTACTTAATTACATATTGCTTAATTATTTTTACTTCTTTCTGTTACGCTGTTACTCAATTTTTATCACCTATTTCCTATCTCCAATCTACTGTAAAGAATCTTTTAAGAAGCTAAGTGCCCGTAGCTCACATTTGTAATCCTGCTTCAGGAGGCTGAGATCTGGGATCAAGGTTCAAAGCCCAGGCAGAAAAGTCCATAAGACTCTTATCATTAATTAGCCATCAAAAAGACAGAAGTGGAGCTGTGGCTCAAGTGGTAGAGTGCTAGCCTTGACTACAAAATCTCAGGGACAGCATCTAGATCAAGTTCATGCCCCAGTACCAGCACTCACACAAAACAAACAAAAAAGAATCCTTGAAGAGAGCTAGGGATGTTTTTCAGAGGTAAAAACTTGCCTAGCATACACAAGGTTCTGGATTTGTTCCCCAATATTGAGCAAAAAAAAAAAAAAAAGATAAATAATTTTCTTTCTTCTTACTCCCTCTCTTGCTTTCGTTTTCCATTCTTTCTTCTTTTCCCTTCCTTCTTCTTCTTCTTTTTTTGCTAGTCCCAGGGCTTGAACTCAGGACCTGGGCACTGTCCCTGAGCTTCTTTTACTCAAAGCTAGCACTCTTTTTACCACTTGAGCCACAGTACCACCTCCAGCTTTTTCTGTTTATGTGGCACCGAGGAATTGAACCCATGGCTTCATGAATGCTAGGCAAGCACTCTTGTTACTAAGCCACCTTCCCAGCCCCCTTTCTTTCTTCCTTTCAGTGCCACAATTGAGGTCCTTACCCTCTTGCTTGTTTTTCCTTGCTCAAGGCTAGCACTCTACCACTTGAGCCATGCTACCACTTCCAGCTTTTTGTGAGTTAAATGGAGATAACAGTCTCATAGATTTTTTTTTTCCCTGTCTGGTTCCCAAGCTTGATCCTCAGATTACAGGCATGAACCACGGGTGCCTCGATGAGATTCATGTTTCTAAAGCACAATGCTCAATATTTTAGTTGCATGACTGGAGTGGAGGCTTTCTATGACCTACCCTAATTTTCTAGCCTTTACTTTGTTTCACTTTTGTTATTTGTAAAAATGCAGATGATACTAAAAGTTTCTACCTCAGAGTTGTTATCAAGATTAAATGAGTCAAAAGTATGTAGAACAGTGCTTGGTATGCAGAAAGTATTCTATATGCACTTAGTTATGCTGCTGCTGTTCTGGTTATGATAATTTGGTTAAGCCATATTAATCATTTATGCTTTACTTCTGAATCATTACATTAAACTCCCTCTGCTCACTCTAGTCACTGCTATCCCCTTGTGGTTCTTAAAAAGTTGCTAAGACTGTGGCGACCTTAGGGCCTCTTCATAGACTGTTCCCACTGCTTAACAAGCTCTTTTTCCAGTATACCCACACACACAAATCCTATTTGCTCAAATGTCACATTCTTACTAAAGCCTACCTTGACTGCCTAACTAAAAAAATTACCATGCACCTTACCATTCCTCTATTTTTTTGTTGTTGTTAGTTGTGGGGCCTGAACTCTGGTCCTGGGCACTGTCCCTCAGCTCTTCAGCTCAAGGCTAGCACTCTACCACTTGAGCCACAGCGCCACTTCCGGCTTTTTCTGCTTATGTGGTGCTGCAGGGCCTCATGCGTGCAAGGCAAGCACTCTACCACTGAGCCATCTTCCCAGCCCTTACTATTTTTCATAGCTCTCAAGATCTTATAAAAGATGTAATTTGTAATTATATAATTTATAATAGATTATAATTTATAATAATTTATATAGTCATCATGCTTACTATCTATTGGTTGCCTTTTCTACTGCAACATAAGTGTAAAGAGTTTTGTTTTGTTCATCTAAAACAGTGCCTGGCATATAGTAGGTATTTGTTGAATGGAAGACTTTTCCTGAGTCAATGCATACCTGTCTGCAGAATTTCTTCAAAGCAGTACCTTTGAAAACTCAACTTATCCAAAATTGAATGTCCATCCTCTTCCCTTTCAAAACTTACTTTCTGTCCTTCTTTTATGTTCCTAAATCAGAAATGGCATCACAATCCTTTGTTGGCCTCAAACTTCATTTTCAGCTCCTCATTATTCCTCTACTTTCTCTTCTCTCACAATCCAGTTAGTCCTCAGGATTGTTTGCACCCCCCAAAATCTCTCTCAAGTCCATTCCTTTTTTGTTCATGTTTATTGCCACTGCTTCAATACAAGTCTTCATAATCTTCTTCTGGTCTTTGGTCTTTTGAAAGGGAAACTCTCTTATCAGTCTCTCTGTTGCTAATCTCTCCCCTCTCTAATTTGTTCCCTTTCACTCAACCAGTTAACTTTCAAAGGAAAAAGCAAAAACACAAAGATAGAGATAAAAAGATATGAAGATCAGATCCCTTCGTTTTTCTCCTAAATTGTAGCTAAGTCCACCTAATTTCTTCTATACTGCTACCACTATGGTCATCATCATCTCTCACCTGAACTACTGCAATGTTCTTAACTAGGGTTAGCACTGGTCATCCTCTAATCTATTCCATACCCTACAACCAGTACACTATTAAAACCTCAAATACAATTGTGTTATTTCCAATAAACTTAGGATATAATGTGGTTTAAACTCCTTACCATGGCCAAGAAATAAGATGCTCCCCCATTCTCTTTCTCTCTCTGGCTTTGTTTTTGGTGCTAGTTACTGGAGCTTGAATTCAAGGCTTCATGTTCTCACTTGGCTTGTCTGCTTAGCTGGCACCCTACCACTTGAGCTATATCTCCAATTGTCATTTTTTGCTGGTTAACTGGAGATGACAGACTCTTAGACTTTTCCACCCAGGCTGACTTGAAACCATGATCTTCAAATCTCAGCTTCCTGAATAGCTAAGATTACAGGCATGAGCCTCTGATTCCTGGTAACCCTGCATATTTTGCTTTCTGCCTATTTATCCAGCTTCTCATCACTCTTATACCACTTTTCTGATTCACTCACTAAAAGTTCTTCCAATAAGTCAAACTTTCTCAGCTCAGGGCCCTTGTGTATGCTATTTCTCCCATGTGATCACCCTTTGTGACATCTTTTATCTGACTACTCCTGCTTATCCTTTAAGAATCAATGTAAATGACACTTCCTTCAACACTTTCCTACACTGTAGATCTACATGAAATTAAGTTTCTCTCTTCACTATCAGTGCGCTCTTAACTTTTTTTCATAACATGAGTGCTTGTGCTTATATGTTCACAGACAGTAATTTGTAGTATAATGGTTAGGAGCCATGCTCTGAAGCCAAGTTTCCTAGGTTCAAATCCTAGTCTGCACTATAACTTCAATTTTAAAGTGTTTTTTGTTGTTGTTGTTGTTGTTGTTTGCCAGTCCTGGGGCTTGAAATCAGGGCCTGGACATTGTTCCTGAGTTTCTTTTGCTCAAGACTAACACTCTACCACTTGAGCCTCAGCACTACTTGCGGCTTTTTCTGTTTATGTGGTTCTGAGGAATTAACCCAGGGCTTTATGCATGCTAGGCAAGCACTCTACCACTCCCAGCTCCAATTTTTAAAGTTTTAACAGAGATGAAGGAGACAAGAGGGAACAACAAAGGGGTGAATTTGATCAAAGTATATTATATACATGTATGGAGCATAGAGCTTTCACAAAGAAATCTTGTATAATTAACATACTCTAATAAAAATAAATAGTTATAATAGGGCAGTTAAAACAATGAAATAGTATATCTGAAGTAGCTTGCATATACACTCAACATTACAAGAGGAATGGAGAATGGTTAATGATGATTTTATAAAAGAAGTTAAGCTAAGTAATGGTGGCTCACACCTAGCACTCATGAGAATGAGATCTGAAGCCAGCCCAAGTAGAAAGTCCATGAAATTCTTATCTCCAAAATCTGAAGTGAAGCCATAGCTCAAGCTGTAGAACATCCCAGTACCAGTACCCCCCCCCCAAAAAAAAAGAGCAGGGGCTAGGAATGAGGATTAATAGTAGAATACTTGCTTAGCATGCATAAAGCCCTGGGTTTGATTCCTCAGTACCACATAAACAGAAAAAGCAGGAGATGGCACTGTGGCTCAAGTGGTACAGTGAGTGCTAGCCTTAAATAAAAGAAGCTCAGGGATAGTGCCCAGGCCCTGAGTTTAAGGGGAGGGGAGGGGAAGGAGGAGAGGGAAGGGAAAGGGAAGAGAGAGAGAGAGGAAAGAGAATAATGTAAGATGAAGAGAATAATGAGGAAAAGGATACTGCATACTCTGGAAATGAAAAATGACAAGTCAAGCCTGCTGGGGCATAGGGAGTGTAGGGAAAAATAGCAGGAATTGAAATAGTAAGTTAAGGACAAAGCTATACTAAATTAAAATTTAAACTTTGAACTGGGCCCTGGTGGCTCATGCCTGTAATCCTAGCTACTCAGAAGGCTGAGATGTGAGGATCGAGGTTTGAAGCCAGCCCAGGCAGAAACGCTCCCATGAGACTAATTCTCCAATTACCATTCAAAAACCAGAAGTGGAGCTGTGGCTCAAAGTGGTAGAACACTAGCCTTGAGCAAAAGAGCTCAGGGACAGCGCCCAGGCCCCAAGACCAAATACATAAACAAATAAATGTTTAAACTTCAATCTTCTCTTTCCAAACTCATACTCTTTTTTGCAAGTATTTAAACAAATGAACTATATTTTTAAAACTCTTTATTATGCCAAGGAAGACACAAACATCCCTCCCCCCATAGTTTGCTTCCTGCCATTTAAAACCAGCTTAAAATATCAGACTATCATACCTTAACTAAAGGCCAACAACTTATGTATAAATGCTAAGAACCTGACTCTTCACTATAGGCTTGCTTTTTTGTGTCATTATATACACTCATTAAACAAAGCATCTGTTAATTGAAGCCATAGCTCAAATGGAGTACCTAACTAGTAAGGGCAAAACCCAAAATTCAAACGCCAGTACCATTCCAAAAAAAAATTAATTATGACACTAAATAAAGAATCCTATGGACATGATTCCAATCCCTCAGGGCCTTAAAATCTAGAATATACAAACCTATATGCACATGCAGATATGAATAAACATAAACAGCAAAGTAAAAACATTAAATCACTTAATTTAGGACTATATGTTAAAGAACAAAATCATGCATGATCCCAAAATCTAAAAATCAATTACATATAAAGAATCTTACGAAATCGGGCTGGGAAGGTGGCTCAGTGGTAGAGTGCTTGCCTTGCATGCATGAGGCTCTGGGTTCTATTCCTTAGTACCAAATAAGCAGAAAAAGCCAGAAGTGGTGTTATGGCTCAAGTGGTAGAGTGCTAGCCTTGAGCTGAAGTGCTCAGGAGCATCACCCAGGCCCAGAGTTCAGCCCCATGACCAACACACACACAAAAAAAGAATTTTACAGACCTAGAATCATGTTTTAGTGAACTAAATTTTCCCTTGCATTACCTGAATGTAATCTGATAGTAGAAAAGTTGACTCCAGTAAGAATAAGGTAAAAGAGGATTTTGAATTTTAAAATTATAGTGGACTATACACAAAATAGATCAGAAGTAACTTAGAGGGCCTACCATTTACAAAGCATCTATCTTCCTAAGTACCTTAAATATTATAAATCATCCTAATAATGAATATCGTATTTTGCTCTCTCTTCTCATTCTCTCCCATGACTCCTCACCTTCCAGAAGATCTCGGGCAAGCCCTGGTTCTGCTCCTGTAGAACGGACAAAATCTGACAGAACAGCATCCATGTCCAGGGTCATGTGATCATCAAGTACTTTCAGGCAGCTGGATGTAGCAGGACATAGATCAAAATTCAGGGCCCTACCTGACAAAGAAATAAATACATAAGGCTCAAATTACTGGAACAAGATAGTTGTAATACAATTTCAAATTCTTAATCACACAAGGAAAATAATTATAGTAGGTCATTTGCTCCATTTAAATTTGCTCATTTGAATTTTTTAAGTTTAAAATTTATTATAAAGAGTAAAATTTAATTTCCTAGTATTAATGTCTTAATTCCTATATAAGCACAAGTCACGCTAAATAATGCTTTCCTGATAATTTTCAAGTATTATGTTTCTCCCATGATGTTGTTTATCCCAACTAAAGAAAGAACAGACTATCACCCTAAAAAGCTACCTACCTGCAATGTTTTCTAACATGGTACCTGGCTCATTTCCTTCCTGGAATTTGACATACTCTAAAATTATTTTAATCATTTGCTGTCTAGCTATCTTATTTTTTTATTTTTTTGGTTGGTCGTGGGGCTTGAACTCTGGGCTTGGACGCTGTCCCTGCGCTCTTCAGCAAGAGGTGAGCGCTCTACTGCTTGAGCCACAGCGCCACTTCTGGTTTTCTGCTGGTTTATTGGAGATAAGAGTCTCACGGACTCTCCTACCCAGGCTGGCTTTGAACCGAGATACTCAGATCTCAGCCTCCTAAGTAGCTAGGATTATAGGCATGAGCCACCAGCGCCCGGCTTCTTAAAAGAATACATACATAGGGCTGGGAAGGTGGCTCAGTGGTAGAGCGCTTGCCTTGCAAGCCTGAGGCCCTGGGTTCGATTCCTC
>NW_012267242.1:10751086-10785164 GCF_000151885.1 Dipodomys ordii
TTTTTTTCTTTTTTGCTTATGTGGTGCTGAGGAATCGAACCCAGGGCCTCAGGCATGCAAGGCAAGCGCTCTACCACTGAGCCACCTTCCCAGCCCCTGCTGTGCCTTATATTTGAAGCTTAATGACAAATCTGCTGCCATGGCTGAGTAGATAGTAGATGCTAGTTGTGGGTGCCTTTGATGGTCTCAGGTTCTTCCTCCTCTTCTTTTGAGCTCAACAGCAACTAAGATTTGAATTTAGTGCCTTGCATTTGCTACACATTCTACCATTTAAGCCATGCTTGAGAAAAAAATGGTAAAGGAAGCCAGGTACTGATGGCTCACACCTATAATCCTAGCTACTTAGGAAGCTTAGACCTGGAAGTTCAAAGCCAGCCTGGGCAGCTAGTCTGTGAGGCTCCACCTCTGGTTAACCAGCAAAATGTTGGGCTGAGGGCCTGGCTCAAGTGGTAGAGTATCAGCCATGAATAAGAGAGCCAAAAAACAACATAGGCCCTGAGTTCAAGCGCTAGAAAGGCAAGAAAGAGCAAAAAGAAATAGCAAGAGAAAGCATTCTTTTTTTGTAGAATTCTATAGTTTAAGACATCCAAGAGGGCAGTACAAGATTTATTCATATTTGTACTGCCAATATTTAGCATTGTATCTACAATAGAGTAGGCAATTAATAAATGCCTGGTAAATAAACAACTAAATGACTAATTGAACCTCCATATGAAGGAAAGGGAAGGGAAGGAAAAGGGAAAGAAAAATGGAAGGAAAAAGAGGAAAGGAAGAAAAAGGAAGGGAAAGAAAGAAAAAAGGAAAGGAAAAAGAAGAAAGGAAAAGAAGAAAGGAAGGCAAGGAAAAGGGAAGGAAAAAGAAGAGGGAATGAAAGGAAGAAAGAAAGGAAGGAAAGAAAGAAAAAGGAAAGGAGAGAAAACGTTACATTCACTTAGAATTCAAAGGTAAATAAATGGCTTTTTCCTCCTCTACTGCAAGCAAGAATTCATTGTCCACTTTATTGAGTGGCTTTGGACACAGGAGATGGTAACATCTCAAATAGAACACAAAAATAATCCAAAACCAACAACGAAGACACAAAATCAATTTCAACTTTCAACAAATCAACAGAGCAAAGTAACAGTAAAGCCACTGTCATAATTTTGTAAAAGAATATGGGAAAGACACATGAATAGCAAAAAAAAGTGTGTGGAATGAAGGAAAAGACTAAGCCAAGGGATTGTGAACCATTTCTAGCCAGACCCAGGCTCCTGAGTATTAGTAAATTTAAGCCACCAGCACAGTGGCATCATAAGATAGCACATATTAACAGTAGGCAGAGCATCCTTTAAAAAATATTTTAAAAATTACTCAATGGTTTCACAGGATCTAGAAAGACTTGCTCATCAACAAAAATTTAAAGCACTAAACCATATTTATATTTGATGTCTCCAGGTACATGCCATGGACTCCACCCTATCCCCACACAACAGGTAAAAACAGGACCTTTTGTTACATCACCACCAACACCTGGCTTTAGCTTCTCAAATTCCAAATGGAGACATAGAAGCCAATGACTAAGACTCACAGCCTTTGGCTTTGTTTCAGTACACAGCAAGGAAAAACTCCAAAAAACACGACAAAACACTGGCTTTCAACCTTTCAAATAAAAGAGTATTCAAACATTTGTTGAGTGAATAGTGTCTATACACAAATTTCAAAACTATGTAGCCCAATGATTGCTTCCATGCAAGAATTCTATTATATCTCCAACAGATAAATCATCCAGTTTCCATTTTAATACAAGCTCTGACAGGGAACTCATTACTTGGCCATTATTATTGGATGGCTCCAACTGTTAAAATCACTTTTCTAAGCAAAAGCCAGAGCTACCAATGGAGTTCCTTCTCCTATAGTTTTGATGTGATAGCCCTCATTTTGTTCTCCAAATCAATAAAATGAATTCTATGCATGATGACTTCTTTACAGGAAATTATGTAAGTCATTTTTTGTAAATAAATGTTGTCATGTTATCAGGAGCTAGCCAGTGAGTTTTATTTCATAAAACTCTTTCTTACATCAGTACTTGCTCATACCTGTACTCATTCATGAATATTTGTATTAACCTAAGAGTATAAATTTAACATGCTGAATGAAGAAACTTGTTCAAAATTTACTTCTGCCATCTTTGCCTCTTGCCAACACTTCTACTTTTATGCCTGCTTAAAGTGCTGGCAGCAATCACCAGGGAATATTGACAAGTTAATATTAGTTAAATGGTTTCAAAAAACACTATCATATTCAACAATGAACTTCCTGAAGCTTGTCTCATTAATTCCAACTTACAAATAGAGAAACAAACAGGGCTGTGTGCATTGGCTCAGGTCAGTAATTCCTGGAGTCAGAGGAGGCAAAGGCAAAATTGCCATTTTGAAGCCAGTCTGGATGATATAGCATGTTCCAGGTCATCTTGGGCTGACCCTTGTTTTGAAAAAAAAAATCAAAAACCAAAAAAGGTTTGACAGAGTAACTCCTTCAAACAACTAATGAACTGTTGAACAAAATGAATACCAGAAGGCTAGAATGTGTTTTTTTTTGGGGGGTGGCAAGGGCAACGAGAAGGGGGGGCACATGCAATTACTACATTCAAGATACATTAGCTATGTATATTGAACTATGTAACTTGAGGGTAAGGATGGGATGAGAAAGAATAGGGAGAATGATAAGAAGAAGAACACTAATCAAGATGCATTATATTCCTAACTAGACTTCTGGAACTGAAAGCCCTTTATACAACTACTTAATAAAAATAAGCCCTTAAAAACAAAAAGAGGTCTGAAGCCAGATAGGTGGCTCTAAGTCTGAACCCAGAGAGCCTGAATTCCTGAGCTTTCTACAGTACCACTGTACTATGCCCAGGTGCATGCCTAGGCAGGAAATGAGACCCTACCTCAAAATAACAAGCAAAATATAGGGATGGAGATGTGGCTTTGCAGTAAGAATACCTGCTTTGCAAAGCACAAAACCAGTAAAATTAACAGAGCAAAAAACTTGGAGATGATGCTTAAGTAGCACGCCACTTGCCTGGCAAGTGTGAAGCCCCAAGTTTAAACCTCTGTATCACAAAAAAAGAAAGACAAAAGAAAACTGAGATTCTACTTTGTGACTGCTTTCCTAACTATGACCAATCATTTTATTTCCTTCATGGAAAAAGCCTAGTTTTCTTATCCTTCTATTCTATCTACCCAAGTTGGATAGATCCTCTATTCAACTTACCTATTACTGTATGAGAGCAAAACAAGATCACATAGTCTTGCACAGCAAAACAACTAATAATATATGGTACTGTTTCCCCCTTTTCACCGAAGTACTGCTGTTTTGCTAGACTTTATTATCCCAACCAATCTTCTCAGCTACTACCCCATACCTTCAGCATTTTCCTGGAGTCTCCTAGCCAATTCATACCATCCTACTTACTCCTGGCAAGTGGCTTTGGTTGTTTCACCAGAAAAACACAAAGCAAGAAGTACTCCGGCCTTGCTCTACTGGCTCATTATTCTCTGCTTCTCGGAAAACTCCTTAAAATAGTCTAATTCACTGATGCTACTTTTTCAACCTCTGTTATGTCCTTAACATACTATAATGGGCTTCTGTAGAACAATGGTTTACAGAGAAGACCATCTCAACTTTCTGTGCCTACACTAAAGGTTAGCACACTCAGAGTTCTAGCCTTAGGCATTTCATTTCTTCATTGTATATCATCTCCATAAGAAAGTTCATTAGTGCCCCCAGAGCACCCAAATGCCTAGGCTCGGAATGTGACTTAGTGGTAGAGTGCTTGCTTAGCATGCATGAAGCTCTAGGTTTGATTCCTCAGTACCACATAAACAGAAAAAGCTGGACGTGGCACTGTGGGTCAAGTAGTAGAGTGCTAGCCTTAAGCAAAAAGAAGCTCAGGGACAGTCCCTAGGCCAAGAGTTCAAGCTCCAGGACTGGCATAAATAAAGTAAATAAATAAAATGAATATATGGCAGAAAAGTTTCTGTGGAGACTCTTATCTATAATAACCACTCAAAATATGGAAGTGGTGCTGTGGCTCAAGTGGTAGAGCACTAGCCTTGAGCACAAAGACGGTCAGGGACAGTGCCCAGGTCCTGAGTTCAAGCCCCACAACCAACAACAACAAAAAGAGAATATGATAGCACCATATTCCAGTGCTTTAAATTCTTCAGTGATGAAAGCTTAACATTGGAATAAGCCCTACATGGCCTGGCTGTATTTCCATTACTCCCTAACTATACTAGACACTTCAAATTTCAGTCTCTTTGTACATATTGGTCCTGAAATGAATCCTGATCTAAGTAAGAGTTCTCATCGCTCCTTTGTGCCGCCTTATTTAAAGTACTCTGGCTTCTAAGCTAAACTGCCTACTTCTTCCTTGGGATACCCACTGCACTCTGCACTCTACCGCGATCATAATGTCATCATAGTGCATGGAATTTATGAGGGGGTGTTGATTTTGGGGTTTTCTGTTTGTGTTGTCAGTACTGGGGTTTGAACTCAGAGCACTGTACTTGACTAGGTGGGTGCTCTACCACTTTAGCCACACCTGCAGTCCTTTCTGCTCTGGTTGCTTTTTCTTTTTTTTTCTGTCTGTCATGGGGCTTTAACTCTGGACAAAGGCACTCTCCCTCAGTTCTTCAGCTCAAGTCTCATGCTCTACCATTTGAGACACAGCACCACTTCTGGTTTTCTGGTGGTTAATTGGAGATGAGTCTCAAGGACTTTCCTGTCTGGGCTGGCTTTGAACTTCAATCCTCAGATCGCAGCCTCTTGCGTAGCTAGGATTACAGTCATGAGCCACTGGCGCCTGGCTGCTCTGATTACTTTTGAGATAGGGTCTCATATTTTGACTTTGCAGGCCTGGAAGACAATTCCCTAGTTATGTTTCCATGCACCTGGGATGACGGGTGCACTGTACCATGCAAAGATTCTTCTGTTGAGATGGGAGTCTCATGAATGTTGTTGCCCAGGCTAGCCTGGAACTGCAATCCTCCCAATCTCAGCCTCCCGCGTAGCTGGGAGGATAGGCACTTATCCATACATTCAGCTGTTGGTTTAGGTGGGTTCTCATGATCTCTGCCCCCACTTCCCTCATCCCAGGCTGGCCTGGCTCTCCAAATATCACCCTCCTAAGTAGCTAGGCACTGGAACCTGGAAAATGTGTGCTTATTTGCTATTATAAGTCAGGAGCAATTTAAGAGCAAAAACTGTGTCTTGTTCATCCTGTAGCATTCAACTAGCTAGTAGGCACTCAATTTTTATTCATATAAACATTAAGTGTATTTGTAGAATACCTAATTATACACATACCATCAGTGTTACATATAGGAAAATCTATAACAATGGTTCATCTCAAAGACATCTGCTGAAGATTGTTACATGATTTTATCTACAACTTTCCCTTTGGACACATTGTTTACCTTAGACTAATACTGTGCTAAAAATCAGTCTGCATGTACCAAGTGCTAACTATTTGGTAACAGAGAAAATGAACCAAAACTACTGATGGCAGGTAACAGATCTCTGTTAAAATGCCTGAGAGACTGCTGACCTTACAATATCCCTCAAAGCTTCCACACTCACGCAGAACTCTCCTGGCTCTACCAGTGCATTAGAGCTGCCCAAGTCCTCCCCAACTCCTCTAAAAACGCACTGGAAAATCACAACATTTAAGCCTGTCAAGAATTTTCAAAGGTCAGAGACTCCTCCAAGTCTATGATGTCAGTCCCAAGGAATCCTGACAGGAGAGAAAGGAGGGACAGAAACACTTAGAAATTTCACACAATTCTTGATCAGGTGGGAGGGAGAGTGAATGGTTACTTTGGCAGATTGCTTCGATTAACATAGAACCTTCCAATATAAGAAAATATAACCTTAAAAAGAAAGAGGATATGACAAATTCCATACTAAAAGGACTCATGTAACGATACGACTTAAAAAAGAGAAAAGTGAAAGAAAATACTATATGTTAAGGCTTTAGACATATTTCATTTAAACTTCCAAACAGTATACGCGGTTTATGTCTGGATGTATCATCCATGAGATGAAAAATAAAGCTCACAGATGGTAGGTAATGTATTCAAGATTGCACAGGTAAGAAGGAGCCGAACTAGGACTTTTATGGACCAGCATGCCTGATTCC
Source organism: Dipodomys ordii (assembly GCF_000151885.1). Classification (NCBI taxonomy): domain Eukaryota; kingdom Metazoa; phylum Chordata; class Mammalia; order Rodentia; family Heteromyidae; genus Dipodomys; species Dipodomys ordii. The sequence continues at coordinate 10,757,271 of NW_012267242.1, forward strand.
AAAGATCATATGCTTATACTACAGCACATCTGGTCACAGGAGAAGTCTACTCTCCATGCTCCAACTCTCTCAATTCCACTCTGAAAGAAAGAAGAAACTCTGGATTTAGACAGACGTTGGCTCAAATCCCTCATCTACTACATAAGGGCTGGCTAACCATGGACAATGTAACTATTTTACATTCTCCATTTCTTCATGTCTAAAACAAGAAATAACTGCATTTCAAACTTTTTTTTAGGGTTAAGTAATATAAGATACATAAGGTCATTAGGCGTTAGTGCCTGACACACAATCTATCATTACAAGATCCCAATTGCCTTCTTTTTGTCCAATTCCCTCCCATATACTCTTGTTCACTCTCCCAGTGCCAAAAAGAACTTCTTACATTCTTACTCCTAAGTTCTCTCTATTCCTAACTCTCCAAATTCTTAAGTCCTACACCCATTTTCTTTTCTTTTAGCATTTATCTTTCTCATTAGTATTCATGGCTTGTACATGGAGGAAGAATCATTGTGACATTCACACATGTGTGCAAATGTACTCTAATCAACCACACTCTACAATCCATTTTCAAAACACAGTCTTAACACCTATATACAATATTTGATATTATTCCCATCCCAGTGTCTTCAATTTTTAAACCTTCAAGAATATATCTTTAAAAACCACCTTTTGTTTTATCTTCTCTCAAAAATAACCGTGAAGAAAAGATACCTGGTCCTTTCCTAAATGAATACATACAACTAAACACTTCATTCATTCCCAAATCCCTAGGAACAACTTCACACATATTTATTCAAAGTTCTAATGTCTGAATTTACCAGTCTTACCCTCCTACCTTTACCCATTATTCTACTCATCCCAGGCCAAAATTATTTTGGGGGGATAAGGGGGTCAGTCATGAGGCTTGAATTAAGGGCCAGGGCTCTGTCTCTGCATACTTTTGCTAAAGGCTAGTGCTCTATCATTTTGAGCCATAGCTCCACTTCTAGTTTTCTAGTTGTTAACTGGAAATAAGAGTCCCTGCTGGGGCTGGCTTTGAACCATGATCCTTAGCCCTCAGCCTCCTAAGTAGATAGGATTACAATGTGAGCTGTAGGCACCTGGCTCAAATGTTTTATAACAGTCTCTTAATTTCATATATATTATTCAGTTTTTTGATGCAATCATCTCCTTCTACTCATCCTATATATTATATTCCTGGATTATGTTCTACCTCTGGTGTAGCACATACTCAGTCAGGGAATGTCTACTTTTCCTTCTAAATCAACCTTAAGAGAAAAAAACAAACAAACACTCAACCCACTCATAGAAGTAACTATTCCCAAAACAATTTATCATATTCTATAACAGATATATATCAGTTTTTTTTTTTTTTTTGTCGGTCGTGGGGCTTGAACTCTGGGCTTAGGCGCTGTCCCTCAGCTCTTCAGCTCAAGGCTAGCGCCACTTCCGGTTTTCTGGTGGTTTCTTGGAGATAGGAGTCTCACGGTCTCTCCTGCCAGGGCTGGCTTTGAACCGCGATCCTCAGATCTCAGCCTCCTGAGTAGCTAGGGTTACAGGCGTGAGCCACCAGCGCCCAGCTTATATATCACTTCTTAAGAGAAGATCCCATGGTGTTATCAGTATGACTCTGGGGGCTTTGTGTGTGTGCGTGCATGCATATGCGTGTGTGCATCAGAATAAAACTTAACTATTTTTTCAAGATGTTCTAGTTTTTAGTATCAGGAAAATAAACAGTAAAATGACTCAAATCTAAAAGAAATACATCCCATTAATACCCAAGTATTAATATAAGGATTAGGGATGGGTTCAGAGTTCATGATTTGGGGGCTGGGAAGGTGGCTCAGTGGTAGAGCGCTTGCCTTGCATGCATGAGGCCCTGGGTTCGATTCCTCAGCACCACATAAGGAAAAAGAAAAAAGCCGGAAGTGGCGCTGTGGCTCAAGTGGTAGAGTGCTAGCCTTGAGCTGAAGAGCTGAGGGACAGCGCCCAGGCCCAGAGTTCAGGCCCCATGACTGGACCAAAATAAAATAAAATAAAATAAAAAACAGAGTTTATTATTTGGCATTTATTCTTTGCTGTTTGCATTGCATTTATTTGGGAAATTTAATAAATTGGGAAGCTAGTATAATAACACTTAACTTTGGGAAAATGGGTGCAGGCAAGTCAGTTATTATAATCTATTATTATAGTATAATATTAGCCTGAATAGAAACAGAAATCACGTTCATGTTTATTTTTTTAGATCTGAACCAGAATGCCTATTTTCCACACACATTAAATTTTTTTCTTTTTCGTTTTAATTAGAGATAAGAGTTGGGTTCTTAAAAAACTCAACTATGTGTGTGTGTGTGTGTGTGTGGGTGCACGCGTGCGTGGGGGCACGCATGCATGCAGGTCATGGGGCTTGACCTCAGGGCCTGGGCATTACCCTTTAGTTTTTCTGCTCAAGGCTGGTACTCTACCACTAGAGACATAGTTCCACTTCTGGCTTAATTGGATAGGAGTCTCATGGACTTTCCTGCCAGGGCGAGCTTTGTACCACAATCTCCTATCGCAGCCTCCTGACTAACCAGGATTACAGGGATGAGCCACCTATGCCCAGCTTCAAATGTAATGTTTAAAAGATCAGTCTGTAAAAACTATTTTTCCAAGCTGGGTGCTGGGAAAAAAAAATCAAAACCCAATTTTTCCCACAACATATAATTACTAATTTTTAAAAGCCTCAACTGGAAAAAAAAAGTTTGCTTCTTAAAGAAATATTTGTATTATTATTTTCTAAATTTTCCATTTTTAAGTTTCCCAGTGCCATCTTTTCTGGCCGAAGCTCCTAAAGGCCCAGTAAATCATCCACTCAAAATTTGCCAAAGTAGTCAACCCCCAACAGGCACTACCCAAAGGTCTAAGAACATAAACAAATAAGCCACAGCCCTACTTTTTAAGGCACTGTATCTAGTGGGAGAAATATAAACGTGCTGTTGGTGTACAGTGGGGCAGGAAGAGGTATAAGTGACCAGTATACCTCATTGGGTTAGGAGGCTTCTCAGGCTTTCAGCTGAATTTGTGTGTGTGTGGGGGGTTCCGTCATGGAGCTTGAACTCTGGGCCTGGTCACTGTCCCTCAGCTCTTCAGCTCAAAGCGAATGTTCTACCACTTGAGCCACAGTGCCACTTCCAGTTTTCTGGTGGTTACTTGGAAATAAAAGTCTCATGGACTTTCCTACCCAGGCTGGCTTTGAACTGTGAACCTCAGATCTCAACCTCCTGAGCAGCTATGATTACAGGCGTGAGCCACTGGCGCTCGGCTTTCAGCTGAATTTTTAAATAATGTAGAAACTTACCACACAAGAGGACAGACTACAATCACAGTAAAATTAAGATTTTTGATGTTGGTTGATCCTTTTATACATTAAAACATTATAAACAGAGCCAGGCTCCAATGGCTCATGTCTGCAAATCCTAGCTACTCAGGAAGCTGAGATCTGAGGATCGAAGTGTGAAGTCAGCCTGGCAGGAAAATCCATGAGATTCTTATTGCCAATAAACTACTTGGAAAAAAGCCGGAGGTGACGCTGTGGCTTAAGTGGTAGAGCACTTGCCTTTAGCACAAAGAGGTGCAGGGACAGCACCCAAGCCCTGAGTTCAAGCCCCACAACCAGCAAAAAAAACCAAACCAAAACAAAACAAAACATTATAAACAGGCTTAATACTGTTTAGCATGTATTACGTATCAAATATTTGTGTTTCTAAATTATTCATACTAGTTCATGTGTATAGATAACTGAGAGCTATTTATACCCCAAACAGGCTTATGAATTATTTACTAGTGTCAAGTATTTACTGTTTCCAATTTGCCCTCTCTATATGATAAAAAGGTCTGTATGAACCTTTATGCTTTATCAATTCAAAATATATAAATACAAATATATAATATGCAAATATAACTACATAAAGTTTGTGTATTTATATAAAGATTCAGGGGCTGGGAAGGTTGCTCAGTGGTAGAGTGCTTGCCTTGTATGCATGAGGCCCTGGGTTCAATTTCTCAGCATCACATAAATAGAAAAAGCTGGAAGTTGCCAAGTAATAGAGCTAGCCTTGAGCTGAAGAGCTGAGGCACAGCACCCAGGCCTAGAGTTCATGCCCTATGACTGACCAAAAAAAAAAAAGGTTCATTTAAAAAGTTATACAATAGCCAGTTCATTAAGTAGTTTTTCTTTTGTTGTAGTTTTTGTTTTTAAAGCGCTTTGACAAATAATAGCCTCATAATTAAAAAAAATTTAAACTATGGTGGTATATACCTATAATCCCAGCACTTGGGAAAATAAAGCAGAATTACAAGATTAAGACTAGCCTGAGCTACACACACCCGATCAAAAAACACCTAAACTGCTCTTTAAGGTGTTAATTTTTTTCTGACAGAAATATACACAGAGATGCTTATAAAACCTAAAGGATACATAGACAGCAAAGAACTATATATTCTGACTCTGAGTACAAGTTTCCTACCAGTTCTCTATGGATCTATAGCAAAATCTGATCATTCTGGTCATGAAAACTCCATGGGCTGAATAATTCTTAAAATTCTATCCATATCAACTACTGGTGGCACACCTGTAATGTTACTACTCAAGAAACTGGAGGATCATGGTTCAAAGCCATATTGTGTAGAAAAGTCTAGAGCATCTCCAAAATAACCAGCAAAAAGCAGGTCCAGAAGCGTGGCTCCCGTGGTAGACTGCCAAACAACAGAGGAAGCCAAGCAAACTCAAGGCTCTGAGTTCAAACCCCAATACTCTGAGTTAAAACCCCAAAATACAAACATACACTCACATACACACACACACACACACACACACACACCACACACACACAATTTGGTGGTTCCCATTTTAGTAGTCTGTGACTGCACACATATTACCAGTTCTCCATTTCCCACATGATCAACTATGTAAATGTACTCACAAAAAAATCTCTTACTTCTATAGATGTGAACACAGAAAAAAGGTGTGCTTTTACTAAATTAAATCATTTGAGCAAGCCACAATCATGAGAGAAAATCATTTATAAGGAATATCATAAAGGCATGTCAAAAATCAAACCACCGCCAGACTTGGAAACCTAAAATCTGAAACTTTATAGTAGATAATAGGACAAAATTATGTATCATACAAGATTTTCTTTTTCTTTTCTCCTGACAGTTGAATCTATATTTCGCATACACCATTTGAAAATCATAGCCATAGTTAAAGTTTGAAAAGGGTAAAACATAAAACTGGGAGAAATAAAGCATCTGCTTTTAACATATTATTTCTCTTTGCCAAAAAAGGTAAAGCCTGAAAGTATCAACAGTCCCCACATTCATATTTATTCAAGTTTATTTATTCAAGAGGAGCAATGCTCCTCTCCTCTAGAAGGGCCACCGCCAGCAAGCACAGTGGCACCCAGAACACTACAATTCCCCCCAATGAAATCAACGTCTTATTCAATAAGTACTTATTAAGGCCCCTCTCTTAATGCCAAGCTGGGCTGCCACATGAAAAGGATGTGTCAGGCAACAAGTCTTTACTCCTGCTTTCTACATGTTCAATTGTTTAGTGCCAAATGCCCCAACAGGTATCAGCTAACTGCCTTTATTCAAGAAAGACTTATAACCTGGATGTGGTGGTTCATGCCAATCCACAATCAAAGGATCATGGTTCAAAACCAACCCAGGAAAGAAAGTAAGACTTTTTTTTTTTTTTTTGGTCAGTTGTGGAGGTTGACTCCAGGACTGGGCACTGTTCCTGAGCTGCTTTTGCTCAAAGCTAGGGCTCTACCACTTTGAGGGGTTAATTGGAGATAAGAGTCTCTGGAACTTTCCATCCTGGGCTGCCTTTGAACCACATGCGATTCTCTGATCTCAGCCTCCTTCCCCCTCATCACCTCCCTCCCCCAGCCCCCCAAGCTGTGGGGCTTGAACTCTGGGCCTGGGTGCTGTCCCTGAGCTCTCAGCTCAAGGACAGCTCTCTATCACTTGAACCACAGCACCACTTCCGGTTTTCTGATGGTTTAGAGTTTCATGGACTTTCCTGCCCCCAGGCTGGCTTTGAACCATGATCCTCAGATCTCAGCCTCCTGAGTAGCTAGGATTACAGGCATGAGCCACTAGCACCCAATTAACCACCAAAAAAGCCAGAATTGGAGCTGTGGCTCAAGAGGTAAAATGTAGTCTTGAGCAAAAAAAGTTGAGTTATGGAACCCAGGTCCTGAGTTCTAGCGCCAGTATTGGTATAGGGCAGGGGAAGTGAGGTGGGGAGGGAGAGGAGGAACTCACTACTTGGAACTATAGACATAAAAAAAAAAAAGATGAAGTTATAAAAGGATGGGCAGCCAGGCACTGGTGGCTCCCATTTATCTCCAATAAACCACCAGAAAATCGAAACTGGTGCTCTGGCTCAAGTGGGAGAGCACTTGCCTTGAGCTGAAGAGCTGAGGGGCAGTGCCCAGGCCCAGAGTTCAAGCCCATGACCAACAAAAAAAGAAAAAAAGGAGGGGCAGTCTTCAAAATTTACTAAGCAACTTACTCATTTGGATTTTAAAATATATTCCTCTGTTAAGAATGCCAGTCATTAGAAGATTACTGTAAAGTTGTTTGAAAACAGCTACCTACAAAATATTTTGATCAAAGGTACTATTTTCTTATTCTTGCTACATAGGAAGCCAAGCGGATACTGATCTGAGCCAACAGATTTTCACTCGCTATTATGAAATATCCATACTATAGGAATGTGGTTAACCTTACCCCAAAATTGGGATGATGCTTCCAAGACCTCTTAGGTCAAACATATGACAAATTCTGGTAAACCATACAAGAAGTAGGTCAAAGTAGTAGAGCTGCCCCTTCACAACAAATGAGGCCAAGTATTCAGAATGAAAGGTTTCTGCTTTTCTCTCTTCCTTCCGCACAAAGTGTCAAAGTATCTATTAGTACATGTCATTTGGCAAATGCCTCATTGTCCTCTGAATCTTTCTCCTCAAAATTAATCCAAATATCCAAACTAGCCCTTCTAATAATTAGTTGTACCCCATTATTATCTTTAGTACTAGTAACAGTGATAGCAATAGCTATCTAGTTTTGCAATTCACAAAATACTTTCAAATAAATTAAACATTCACTGAAAAAATGGAGAGGAGATAAAAGGAAATACCATGGGCAACTATATCAATCACTAAAAGGCAAATCCAGTTTAACTGGAATTGAAAAGAAAGTACTTTCAATTCTACTGGAGTCAAGAAGTTACTTAAAATAACATAGGACTGCAGCAAATCAAAATAACATATTTCCCTTTAAATTATGTCCTTAAATGATAGGCTCAACTGATTCAATATCTAAATGTTAAGATCATAATCTCAGAATTTTTTTACCCCAATCCCTTCACCAAATGCTTTGCCCACAGTTTAATGCTTAGTAAATACTTTTCTAAGGAAAGAATACTTAATTATGAAGAAGCTGTCCTAGGAAGACAAACTGACAGCACTGAACATTCAAATACCTCTTTAAGATTTAACTAAGAGTTGCCAGGGTTTATGCCTATAATCCTAGCTACTCAGAAGGCTGAGAAGTTTGAAGCCAGACTGTGTAAGAAAAGTCCTTGAGACTCTTTATCTGCAATTAACCACCAGAAGTGGCTCAAGTGGTAGAGCACTAGTCTTGAGTAAAAAAGCTCAAGGACAGCACCCAGGTCCTAACTAAGAGCACAGTTGTGGCTCTTAAGGGCAAGCCTATAATCCCAGTGCTATGGCACCTAAGATGGAAAGATTCTGAGTTCAAGGCCAGTCTGGGCCATATAGCCAGATCTGTTGAAGGGAAGGAAAGGAGGGAAGGAAGAAAGAAAGAAGGGAGGGAAGATTTAACATTTATTATGTACCTATCAAATATAACATACTGCTTATAAATTGAACAAATCTACATAAATAAACTCATTAATCTTATAAATTAATCTCCATAAGCCAGAAGACTCCTAAACTCCAATATTAAGTTGACTAGAAGCTTAATAACTAGTAGTTCTAATACAACTTTGATCCTAATTAATTTCTAGAACTCAACTGGAATTTAGTTCCCATTAGAACTCTGTTCCTTGCTCTCAATCTCATACTTTCTACTAAGTAATGCTCAAAAGAAACCCTCCTGCCTCTTTTTAAGCAGCTAACTCCAGAATAAATACCACTCATCCTACATACCATCATAGTGATAATGGCCATAACCTAAAACACCTAAGTACACTCTGAAAACAAAAGAGTAAAGTTACAATGCTAACAAACTGATTTCAGTTAGGCAAAAGACAATGAATTTTTATCTCTCTCCCAACTTCAAAGCTCTTTCCTATAACTCTAAATGCAGAAAGCATTTTCTAGCCAGGCATGATGGTTCAGGCCTGTAATCCCAATCACTTGGAAGGTAAAGATCAGGGATCAAGGTTTGGGTTAAGACCCAGCTAAAAAGTTAGCAAGACTCTATCTCAACAAAGAGCTTTGCATAGTGGTGAATGGCTATAATTCGGCTATTTGGGAGGCATAATTAGGAAGATCATGGTCGAGGTATACTGGGGAAAAAAATAACACAAAACCTTATCTGAGAAAAAAGTCACTAAAACAAAAAGAGCTGGGAGTAAGTGGTAAGATGCCAGCCTCGCAAGTACAAGACCCTGAGTTCAAACCCTAAAACTACCACTGTAAAAATAGCATTTTCTAGTTGAATAAACTGCAGAAAGAAAGCTTGACCTCAACCACATACACATCAGAGAGAACTAGAGAAAAAGAAATAAATATGCCTACAAGCATGACTATATTACAGTGTTAACAACACATTACTCATTGTGCTGTAAGAAAGAACTTGCAAATAGGCAAGGAACTTTCAGGAAGCCAAGGAAACAAAATTCTCCCAGTCCCCAAACACAAACATATCCAAATGCCAAAGCAGGTCACACTGTCTAGTTTGTACCCAGATATAAGTAGGGAGGAAGTGGAAAGAGAGAAAAAGTAGGTGTGGCTTGTCAGCACTAAGACTCCTCCCCCCTCCCCCCCAGCAGTCCTGGGCACTCTACCACTTTGAGCCACAGAGCCACTTCTGGGTTTTTCTGTTTATGTGGTATGGAGGAACCAAACCCAGGGCTTCATGTATGCCAGATACACACTCTACCACTAAGCCACATTCCCCGACCCCAAGATATTTTTTTATTGGATGAATCAAGGGTTTTTTTCAGCAGAGAATTATTGAGAGTTCTACCTATCTTATGACTTATTTAGATGCTCACAGAGAATATGCAATATATACAAATGGAAGCATTATTGTACTAGTAGTTGCAAGCATCCCCTTTGGAATCATCAGAACTATGTCTAAGGGCTGGCTCAATCACTTCTTGTGTGTGTGCTGCTCCTGGGGTTTGAACTCAGGGCCTAGGCACTGTCCCTGAACTTTCATGCTCAAGGCTAGTACTCTACCACTTGAGCCACAGCTCCACTTCTGGCTTTTTTGGTGGTTAACTGGTTAATGGACTTTTTTTGCCTGGGCTGGCTTCAAACCGTGATCCTCAGATCTCAGTGTCCCAAGTAGTTAGGATTAAAGGCATGAGTCACCAGTGCCTTGCTTCGATCACATATTTGCTTATAACCTCGGGCAAAGTGTTTTTTAAACTTATCTATGCCTTGGCCACATAGACTTCATCTAATATTCATTAGAGTATCCTTAGCACCCTTAAATACTGCCTAAACAGTGATAAATATTTTAGTTGAATTAATTCATAAGTGGAATTAATTCCACAAGATGGAATTGTTATGCATGTTAAATAAAAAGCTATGTAGAGCACTTAGGATCTTATAATTCAATAGTAAAGTTTTCTCCATTTCACTCCCCAGTCATGTGTAAAGTCAGGACAGAAGAGCCAAAGCAAAGAACAAGACAAAATAAGGATTGGAAGATGATTACTGCTAGTTTATAGGATCCAGCAATAGTCTTAACAGTCACAGGTCCTTTTAGTAGGAGCATAATGTTAGCTGATTCAGAAAATGCTATTAGTATTTTAGTGAGTTATCTGTTACCCCATAGATAAAAGCTTGCCCAAAAAGAAAGGAAGGGTGAGAATAAGCTATATCCTAAACATACTTGATTAGATATTTTAAAACACAAAGGAGGGGTTTTTTTTTTGTTTGTTGTTCAGGGTTTTTTTTTAGTTACACTTGGGGTTTCATTAAGGTTACATCTCTAGCAATGAAGATGTCTTAGTTAGAGGGCACAAAAGTCCATGGAGCTTCCTCAGAGCTCATAGTGAATCACTGACCAAAGGTTGTTTAGTGTGATCATCACCAAGTTCTAGGTACAGATCATTATAAGGATACTACTTTAGCCCTGCAGGCTGGTAGCTGAGGAATGTCTCCCCACCCAGAAGATGAAAACCATGAGTCACAAAGCTGAAGAGCTGCGTACACAGGAGATTTCAAGAAGTACATATGGAGACGTGACCATTCAGTTCCTGATATATACATCTATGTCCCAGTATGTCTGTTCACCCAGACACCATCCCAGTAAATTTTCTACATGTATATTATATTTTTGGGCGTGGCAATGGCCCATTCTTCCGCAGTCTTAGGGTAGGACCAGGGCAGGACATCTCTGGTCATGTGGAAGGCATGATGTACCTCTAGTAGCATCATGCTCCAGTGGTCCTTTGCAAACCAGACTCACAGGACCCCTGTCTTGGCCACCATCTTCTTCCACCAAGGACTTTTAGAAGATTACTCAATCCCCCAGGTATCTCTTAGTAGTAAAACTACACATTGTTACCTTTTTAGGTAAAAATGACTGTAAATTGTTCTAAACTGCTGACAGGGTAAAATAAGCCTGAAAATTTTGGATACAAAACTCTCCTCTCTTTACTCCAAAAGACTTTGCACATAGCTTATTAACCCAAGCATTCTGACTACTGGCACAGGGACAAACTATTTCATTTTCAAAATTGAGAATCTGTGAGAATATTAATTTAAATCCAAAATCCAGAAACACTTCCCTTGAATTCATAGATCTGACTCAGAAAATAGCTCTAAGAAACTTGGGCCTACTTGTTGATAAATACAAGAATACATATTCAGTGTCTAAAAAGGAAAATCTAGGCAGAACTGAAAGGGCTTGTGGTTAAACCTCATCATAATGTGGTCTTCAACTTCCCATTCCATTTCCCAGGCATCTGTTTTGTTTTAACCACTTGACCCATTGACCCACCTCCTCCTAAGCAATATGATATGCTTAAAAAAAAAAAAAAGCCCTGAAGAAAGTCAAAAGAATGGGCTCTACACCAAGTTCTCTACTCACTACACATGCAAACAAACTTTAATCACTTAAACAGTCAGAATGAAGTACTAGCAGAAAGTGTTCAGCTACACTTAGTGCTTGTCTAAGGATCCCACCAACCACCCAAACTCAGCTCCTTCATTGTTATAATCCATTTGAAAATGTCCACATTATTTTAACATATCCCCATCTCATGATAATCAATTAGCAAATTCTATTTCTTTTTAAATCTCTCAAATCTCCCCCCCATTAGTTATTAGCAAAATAGCTTACCGATACCTTCTAAACTTGTATATAATGCTATATAAGCACGTAGTATTTAGTGCCTATGACTCAGAATTACTATTTATCTCTGATAGCAAATATTCAGTGCCCGCAACTAATTATTTATTAAGTTCTAGATGACTTGTAACTCAATATCTGAGGCCTAACTTTTCAAAGAGCAAATCTTAAAAAGAAAGGAATGAATGAATGAATGAATAAATAAATGCTGGTAACTACTATCTTGAACAAGTAATTTAAATTTTCTGGTCCTTCTTTTCCTTACCTAGAAAATGATAACATGTAAACTTCCTTATAATTCTAAAACGCTATATCTATATTTGTCTTTTATATTTTATATATTTTACATTTTATATATATTTTTTATTTGTCTTTTATATTTTTTGCTAGATGTGCACTTATATATATGTAACTATGTCATAAGTAATCTAAAGGAAGATATCCAAAGGACTAAAATTTTTACTATACTTAGCATCTCCTGTGCATCTTGCTCAGATTCCAGGAGACAAATGTTTGGTAGAAGGGGATCTTAACTAGGCAGCAAACATCAAGGGGAACTTGCAATCTTACTTTTCATCAAGAAAAAGTATATGACAAGAAAATTACAAAGGTGATAGGAGAAGGAACTTAATTGTTGAAATGAGAGGTTGCCTTATGCCAAATAGCCCGGAACTTATTTTAGGCAGCCAAAGAAGCTGGGATGTAGGAACTCTGAAGTCTAACTCTCAAATTCTATTTGCAGAGTTCTGACAAGAGGTATGGGAAGTCTCTATCTCTGATCAGTAAACAGCAGCAACCAAGTATTATTCATGCCAAAAGATCTTGCCCCTTAGTACTGATGGAAAATTTAAGGAAATAAAATCTAACACTCAGACAGAAGTCTTCAATTCAGAGATAAAAGAAATGCTCACAAAAGAAACACATAAAAACAGGTAAGTTTTTAAAATGAGTGAGAACTTGCTAACTAAAATATATTTTTGCTAGTGTATCATACTTTCCCATTGGCATGATTCAGTTCTTCACATTAGACTATTTTCATGCAAATATCAAGATTTATTAACACCAAAGCCTCAGAGAAAAATCTCCTTTTTCTTTGATGTCATCTATTGAATCAAAAGGCCTGAATAGACCAATTTGAAATAATGGTGACTTTTCAAAGAACTATTTTAGAACATAGAAGTGATACTTTTGCTGGGTGCCAGTGGCTCACACTTGCAATCCTAGCTACTCAGAAGGCTGAGATCTGAGGATCGAGGTTCAAAGCCAGCCCAGGCAGTAAAGTCCATGAGACTCTTTTTATCTCCAATTAACCAACAGAAAACCGGAAGTAAGTGGCACTGTGGCTCAAGTGGTAGAGGGCTAGCCTTGAGCGGAAGAGCTCAGGGCTCAGGGACAGGGTCCAGGCCCAGAGGTCAAACCCCATGACCAACAAAAAAAAAGAAAGAAAGAAAACTGATACTTTCAAAGCTACATTCTGTGTGTGTATGTGTGTATGTGTGTGCGTGTGTGTGTGTGTGCATGTGTGTGTAAAACCCAAGTAGCCTTGATATTCTTTTGAAATGTTTAAAATGCAAGGCTTACAAAGAAACCTAAACTAGCTTCTGAAGGATGAGAGGGAATACAGCCTCTTTAAATGTTTATATGTTTATACCTATCTCTTTTTGTCTGATCCTGTTCCACAATTCTCTTGTTGTATAGTATGTACTAACTCCTGCTATTTATTGTTTCTTTGCTCTTTCCTCTGATTTCAGTATCCTTTCCTCACCCTAAGAACACTTCTGAAAACCACAACAGCAAAAAAAGCTGAAAATAAGCAAAGGGCCAGAGACAATATTCTCTCTTATAACTTTCCCTATCATATCTCTCTTACCAAGTGTAGAAGAGGATATGGGGATGATCAGGAAGAGGAAGAAAAAGTTATTTACTTACTGGGAATGTAAGTTCATTAAAACCAACTCAACCAACTACATGATAATCATTATAATCAATTAGCAAATTCTATTTCTCTTTAAATCTCTCAAATCTGCCTTTCAAAAGTTATTAGAAAAATAGTAGAGAACTGTAGATATTCACAGTAAAAGTTTTTCTATCAGGCTTATTTTCCAGTGCCTTCTCTGGTCTACCACTCTTACACATTCCAGTCCAAGCTTCTCAAATACACCAAATGTGTGCTCCAAAATAAAAACAGTCCACGAACGTCAGTGGCTCATGCCTGTAATCCTAGCTACTTGAAAGGCTGAGATCTGAGGATCATGGTTCAAAGCCAGCCTTGGCAGGAAAGTCTGTGAGACTCTTATCGCCAATAAACCACCAGAAAACCAGAAGTGGCACTGTGGCTCAACAGCACCCAGGCACAGAGTTCAAGCCCCACAACTAACAAAAAATAAATAAAAAATAAAAACAGTCCATCAAAAATTTGAGCTAGAACACTTGCCTAGCAAACACAAGGCTTGGTTCCATCCTCAATACCACCAAAAAAAAAAAAAAAAAGGAGCCATAACTGTAAAGAAAATTGATTAAAGTTCAGAAATGCAGTTTAGAAGTCTAAACAGATTTACAATTACCTACTTAGAAAACACCCATGATATCAATCTTCAGAACCCCAAGAAGAAATTAAGACTTAATTTACTGGCTTTAAACATACAAAATTACCAATACTTCATAGCTCCTTACCTACAAAATGGCAATTTCATATAGTTCATTTTAATATCTAATTTCCTACTTGGGGGTAAGGACAGCTATTATTATGAAGCCAAAATAATGTTATATTGGGAACGATATACTATAGAATTATGATTTGAAGAGGGTTTTTTGGGGGTGTTTTTTGTTTTGTTTTGTTTTGATCATGAGGTTTGAATTCAGGACCTGCGTACTGTTCCTGAGCTCTTTTGCTCAAGGCTAGTGTTCTACCACTAAGAACTACAGTACCACTTCTAGTTTTTGAGTGGCTATTTGGAGATAAGAGTCTCAAGGGGACTTTTCTACCCAAGCTGGCTTTGAACTGTGATTCTCAGATCTCAGCCTCCTGAGTAGCTAAGATGTGAGCAAATGCTTGTGAAGCTTTTCAAGTAACCTAGTCTCATCAATTAAAAAACAGAAATGTTGTGGCACATACCTGTAATCCCAACACTTACAGGCTGAAGCAGGAAGACTGTGAGGTTTAGATCAGCCTGTGCTAATCAGACTTTATCTCAAAAAAAAAAAAAAGTTTAAAGTACATAGATAGCTGGGTGCCTCTGGCTCAAGCCTGTCATCCTAGCTACTCAGGAGACTGAGATCTGAGGATCACAGATCAAAGCTAGTAGGCAGAAAAATCTATAAGACTCTTATCTCCAATTAACCACCAGAAAACCAGAAATGGTACTGTGGCTCAAGTGGTAGAGTGGTAACCTTGAGCATAAGCAGCAGCTCAGGGACAGTGCCCAGGTCTTGAGTTCAAGCCCCACAATTGAAAACAGCAACAAAAAAATACATATGCAGCCTAGCACCAGTGGCCCATGCTTATAATCCTATAAACTCAGGAGGCTAAGATCTGAGGATCACAGTTCAAAGCCAGCCCAGGCTGAAAAATCCACAAGACTCCAATAAAATACTCAGAAAAGGCTGGAAGTGGTACTGTAGCTCAAGTGATAGAGAGGTAACCTTGAGCAGAAGCAGATCAGGGACAGTGCTCAGGCCCTGAATTCATGCCCTAGAACTGGGGAGGGGGTGGGAGGAGGGAGAGTACATATACGTATGCATCAATGTGTGTACAGGCTTTCTTCCTCACAATTTCTGGTCCTCAGCAGTACTGAGTAAATGAACAAACAGACTACTTCTTAAAAGTATCAAATTCAAGCCTGGCATCTGTGGCTCATGCCTATAATCCTAGCTACTCAGAAGGCTGAAATCTGAGGTTCAAAGCCAGCCTGGGGAAGGAAAGTCCAAAAGACTCATATCTCCAATAAACCACTCAGAAAACTGGAAGTGGAGCTGTGGCTTTGAGCTCTTCAGTTTTGAGCTGAAGAGCTGAGGGATAGCGCCCAGGCCCAGAGTTCAAGCCCCAGGACTGACAAAAAAATAATATGAAATAAAATACCAAACTCTGTGAAGGTATCAAGACACTGATGACAAAAGCAGAATTTGATAGCTGATGAAATGGCCACAGGAGCACACTGCTTCAAAAGCCACTGGAGCAATTCCCACAAGTTTCCCCATCAGGATGATATCACCTATCAATTCTCCTTTCATCTTCCAGTCAAGAAGCTAGTCTTGATGCTCTCATCCTTTATAGACATTTTACTGTAATTTTCGGTGCTGAATGTTTCTTTATAAGCTTTTACCTTCTGGAGTGAGGGGGACTCACCAATATAAAGGCAAGTATAGCTATATTTATTAATCTGAGCATGTAGTCACTAAATGTGACTAAATATATATGGAAATTACTATGGCAAGGCCCACAGGGATACAAAGATAAAAGAGACTAATCTGTTTTTAAAGAGCTTACAAAATGGTCAGAAAAGGCACACCACTGGCATAAATAAGCCAAAATAAAGGAATATCCAAATACCATACAACAGCTACCAACAAAATGATCATATTTTTTTTTTTTTTGGATCCGGTTGTGGGGCCTGAACTCTGGGCCTGGGCGCTGTCCCTCAGCTTTCAGCTCAAGGCTAGCGCCACTTCCAGCTAGAGCCACAGCTCCACTTCCGGCTTTTTGCTTATGTGGTGCTGGAGAATCGAACCCAGGGCCTCATGCATACAAGGCAAGCGCTCTACCACTGAGCCACCTTCCCAACCCAGAAATGATCATATTCTTTTGGAGGAAAAACAAATCAGGAAACTTTTGTGGAAGACAAAACACAGACTTTATGGATAGGGACAAAAATTTAACAGGGCAAGTAGAGAGAGCAATAAAGAAAACAACCTTCAAGATTAAATGAACTAGCTCTACAGATAGACACATCTGAAAGACATTGAGAAAAAAAGTTACAAATTAACTGGAGTATCATTCTATTGTTTGTAAATAGGCAGAAAAAATACCAATTATGGAATGATGCATACCAATTCAGGCTAGTAGTTACTTCCTGAGAAAGAGGAAGGGGAAGGGGAACTGATGCAGGGTGGGACTTCAACTATATCTGTAACATTTTATGTTTTATACCAAGTATATTCCTTAAATTTGGGTTATGAGCTAAAATTTTTATGACTTTTTTTCCTAAAATTAGATTATTTAAAACATCTCATGCAAAAAAACTCTTCTCATGGAAGAACTGAGGAGAGATTAACATAAAAACAAGTCAGGAGAAGATAGTCCCCCTAAAGTTTAGGCAAACACTTGACTAGTGTAGTTTTAGATTAAACAAGAGCCTTCATATCCTCAACACAATGGTACAAAAAGCTCTTACAACAGGGGACACTGGGGCTGGATATTGGATGAGAAGGAAGAATTTATTGCCATCTCAAATCAGATAACTGAGAAGAGAGAGAATCACCTTCCCACATAACTTAAATGCCGGTATAACCAAGTCATCTTCCCCCAAACAAAGCCAAGGAAACTTCCAGCTACACAGGAATTCAGACAAGGACTCACTGTAAGTAGCTAGTCTGTGCCTCCTCTTTCCCCTCTCCTCCCCCAAACACTCACAAACAATAACAAAATGTACCCTTGCCCACTTGAGAAAGAATTAAGAATTGGCAGCTCTACTAAAGTGGAGGACTTCCAAACCAAAGCCCTTTTCTGGGGAAGATGTTGACAAAACTCAGAAAAAAAAAGAAAAAGGAAACACAACTCAGGCAGGCCAGTGGAAGGTATCCATCTTTCAACTTTCAGCTGTAAGTGTCATCTCTTCCGGGAAGCTCTGTCTAATCTCTGCATGCCCAAGGTGGAACTGATCTTTGGCTCTCTAAATACTTCTATTACAGCTCCCATCAAATTGCACTTCATCTGCAGATTTATACATTTCCTCTCATTAGACCCTTAGAGAAACAGTAGGGACTTAGATCCACTTCTATCTCATTAGTGCATAGGAAAGAGTTTACACAATAGGAGAGCAACATTCAACAGCTATTGTATGAAGTAGAGAAATAGGAAAAAAGAAGAGCCAATTAAGATGTCCCTGGAGAACAGACAAATGGTTTGGGTTTATCAGTCCTACTATCTTTGCCCTTCTCTCTCTTTAAACTCTATCCTTATAGAGCTGAATAACTTTCTTGACTATAGCTGCTATATTTATGCCAATAAGCTGTAAAACTGCATTAATGGGTTTGTTTCTTGTTTTGTATCTTGGCAGTACTGCAGTTGGGAACTCAGGGCTTTGCACTTGCTAAGTGGAACTACCACCAGTCTATGTCTCCAACCCTTTTTTACACTGATTATTTTTGAGAAATGATCTCAATTCCTGCCAGGGTACATGTCTATAACCATTTTATGCTTTTCATCATAGCTAAGATGGCAAGAATTAACAACCACAATCAGTTTCTTTATGTTGAGATGGAGTCTCAAGGACTTTTCTTCCCCAGACTAGGTCTGGAATCACTATCTTCCCAAATTCAGCAACACCACTGAGCCCAACTCTTGTTTGAGAAGGGATCCTCTTGGACTTTTCTGCCAAGACTGACCTGGAACCATGATCCTCCCATTCTCAATCTTCCAAGTAGCTACAATTATAGGAGTGAACCAACAATACTCAGCTTGGGCTTGTGAGCCATTTGGACATTTCATTGTCACTTTAAATCCAATACATCCTAAATTGAACTCATAATCTCCTTAAAAATAAGGAAACCTTCCTAATTTCTTTAGTGAATGTCTTCAACACTCACAGTTAATATATTATAGCCACACTTCATTTAGCACCTCCATGTCTTATATCTAGTCCTAATTTTAACTTTTCTTCACAATCTCATTTCTACTTTTTTTACTTCTTATCTTACCCTCCACAACTCAACTCAGGCCTCATCACATGCTTCTGGTGTTAATCTCCCTTCCTTCTAAGCAGAGTCTTATTGCCATGATATTGCTCATCCTACTTAAAAAAAAATCCTTCTGGGTTCCCTTTCTCCTATACTATAAAATATAAACTTACAAGCCTGACTTCTCAAGCCTCCTCTATAAACATAGCCTCAAACCAACCAACCCCCCTAATTTCACTTTTCACTGCTACTCAGGTCAGTCAAGTCACTGACCGCTCAGATACAGTCTTATTGCGAGGATTTTGCTTGATACCTTTCAGCTCCCAGATAACTTTGTTGTCTGACTTATCTCTAGTTCCTATTAATATTTTCTGTTGCTTACCGTTTGCAACAGGATCTTACTATGTAGCTCAGGCTAGCCTAGAACTCATTAACCTCCTATCTTAGGTTCCACAATACTGATTACAGATGGTGCTCATATCCAACTCTATTTTTTTTAAGATTAAAATGAATTACATCTGTGACATCCATCATTTGTAACTACCTGAGTGTTCTCTCAAAATATCTTTGACATGAAGTCTATACTATGTAATTAATAACATACTTTCACTTTCTAAACTTTTTTTTTTTGGCCAGTCCTGGGGCTTGAATTCAGGGCCTGGGCACTGTTCTTGAACTTCTTTTGCTTTATACCACTTGAGCCACAGCGCCATTTCCAGCTTTTTCTTTTTATGTGGTACTGAGGAATCGAATCCAGGGCTTCCTGCCTGCTAGGCAAGCATTCTACCACTGAGCCATATTCCCAGCCCAACATATTCTAAACTTTTTTTTGGCATACTAACACTCAGTAGGTATCCATTCTTTCCAACTCTCTTATTTGCCACTGAACTGTCAACTCATCAAGGGCACAAAGTTAGCACAGAACTGAACTCACTGAAAAGAAGTTTAGTAATTTCTCCTAGGTAAAATAATTTCTTAGAGGCAATAAAGGGATAAAAACAATTTTTAATTCAGTTGAAAATAATCTCAATCTAGCAGCATAAGATTCCTGTCTATTCCACGACTGAACTCCAGCTCAAAAATAATATGGAGTCTGACTCAAGAGGTAACAACCTGTGCTCATGACATCACAAACACAGTTTTGTAATGATTACAAGGAGGCAGGGGTGGGTTGACATAGATGGAGAAAAGTAAGTCAGGAAAGAATAGCTGAATAGCTTTGTGATTATGTTTACTTCTTACATGAGAGCATTTCCCATCCATATTTTTTAATTGGCCATATTTTCAAAGAAGTTTCCTTTAAGAGGAAAAATCTGACAGATTTTTTAGTAACGGTGACAGATAGAAGAGCGTCTGCAGAACCCAAGATTTGAGAAAGCCAGCTTCATCTTCAGCTCAGCGGTGTAAGGCAGTGAGATCCCTTCAGAGTGAAGATTCATTCTGGCTTGAACATAGACATCATCTGCCAGTGATTTTTAGGCATAGGGAAGACAGCCTGACAGGCCATTACAGACCTTGAAATTAGTCTAAATTAATATACTCAATTTAGTCTAGTCATAATATTCACAAATGGATTATTTTGTGGATTTCTGAGACCAAATCTTTAAAACGGATTGCTCTTTGACATCAGTGAATTCTCCTCACCAGCAGGTAATACTGACTTAGAAGTATAAATTAAGATCAGTATGATCCCCTAAATACTAAAATAAACCTAATTTTTTTTAAATGCATTTTTAAATAAAGACATTTCATTAAGTTCTAAATTCCTATGTCAGTGCTTCCTACATTAGCAGAGGTAACAGAGTTGAATGCCCTTGAAACATAATTCCATCCTTAGCTTACCACAAGCACTTGAGGAGAACCTAGCCATAGTCTTGCAATTTCCCCACAGGTTTGTACAGTGTGAGACAGGTATAAACAGAACTCAGTTTTGTAAATACATAAACTTCCAGGAAGAAGTTTATGTCTCCTGGCTGTTTCCTTTCAGAGGAGAAGCATAAGAGTCACAATGTACCGGTGCCTGCCTGACTCCTTTCCCTGAGTTCCTGAGCCAAAGAGCTCAATACTTCTCATTAAATCCACCCTTTGTTCAAGGACCTACAATGACTCTATTGACCCTTCTATCAACATCCACAAGTCTGGCCTCTGAGTCCCCTCCACCCTCTTGCTACCCATGACTTGACTAACTCACATTCTCTCCAGTCACTCATGTATTTTACACACACACACACACACACCCAACTTAGTCATTCATACCATCATTGCACACTGTATATTCTAAAAGAGCTTTTCTTTTTATTCCTAACCCCGAAAAACATTTCATTTTCTTGAATGTTCATACTTATTTTAGAGCTGATTGAGAAATAACTTGTCCATAGTTATAAATTATAAAGGACCAAGGTCAATCTAATTCCATAGCCCATATTACTTTCTGATTAAACCATAACTGCCCAAGTCCATTTCAAAATTTACTGACTCAGAAAACTCCTCTACTATATCTCAATGATTGTTACTTCAAGATCTCTCAGATCATAAAGCTTGCAGCACACAAAGTTTGGTTTTATTTAGACATTGTTTCCTACAAGTTAAAGCTTCCAATAGTCTGGTCTGACTCCCCATTTTACACGTGACTTTATGTCCTGTTCCAAGGAAAAGGGCACCTGTTTTACATCTTTCATATCTTCCAACTTGTCACTACAACTTAAGAGATTTCTTTGTCTACAGGAATGCTCAATCATTATTCAGCACAAAGTTTTTTTTTTGTTTTCATATTAAAAAAAATTGACAGAACTGTCCTGCCTCTACCTTTCAGTTACACAATATATTAATTATCTGAACTTATCAGGAGCAATTCAGAAGGTTCCATTCTAATATTTCACAGATCTTAAGTTCCACAGGAAAGCTACTGCTGAGGTCACATTTCAAAGCATTGTTTGAGGATTTTCCCTTTGGTGAGATAAATGTTTGAGGTAAGAAGCGGGGTAACTCTAACAGAAATGTGCATGTACACACACACACACACACACGTTCACACACATATACACACATAAAACACTATGATGGCTCTGCCAGCATGTTTAGCACACTTGTGCTATCCAGAAGTTCCAAAACTTCAACAAGTGGTGCCCAGTGTCATTTATGTGAGATCTTATATTTAATGTTGAATTTTTCTATCATAACTCTGGTTACATAGAATGAATCAAAATTCCAAACAAAGCCTTCTGAGAACTGTGAGACAGTGGGCTACAGGGCTGGTCTCCCCTTATTCCTAGGTTTCCTCAAACCCTTTAATCCCCACCCTGTGGAATATATGCAGCTCCACAAAGGGAACTTGCTAGATATAGATATAAATAGAATTTACCCATATAGCCTAAGTGCTATTGGCACTAAACAACTTATACTGATTAAAACAACTATAGATAGTAAAGACTCTGTGTGGGTATGTGTGATTTCTTAAAATCAAATTTTAGTCTCCAAATTAAAACTTTCCTGAATAAAGGACTTCAGGGGAGGGGGAAAGAGGGGGAAAAAAAAGAAATTAAGCAATTAATGTACTACTTCAGGAATACTTAAGTTGGTAATATATCACTCGCAATGTCCAACTAACAATTAGTATTCATTACTGCTCATCCTGCTTACATATGACATCAGACATCTTTTTTGTTGTTTGTTTCCTGTGAGAGTCTTTGGCACTGAATGAAAGGACAAGTCAAACCAAGCAACAACAACCAAAAATATTAGTTTTAGTTTGTAAACTATTTCCCATTTCCCTTCCTGCTTGAATGGATAATACCCAAAACAGATATCTGTTCAATTCTAAATTATTCATGTTAATGGATAATTATTGGCAGAAAGGTGCTGATAATCCAAAATGAGACGGGAAATTGAAAAAAAATCTATTTTGGTTTTGGAATATATGTTTTCAGCATATTTATCTTCTCAATTATTCCCAGCATGAGCTAATATTTGTGTTCATTTGCAATCTCTAAGTACATAGTAACTGGCCACTTAGTAGGGGGTGGGGATTGCTCTGAGGCATGCCAGTTCACTAGTGGAAACTAGAACAGACTGCTATTCAGCCTGTACAGGAGCAACATCCATTTCAGTTATTTTACAGTTCTGTTTAGCCTCCAAAATATCAATAGACTAGCACAGCAGACTGATTTACTAGACTTTAAAAGACCTGCCTGAGAAACAATACGGCCAGCGAACATAATTCTTCATTGTTTGCAAATTATGTACCACAAACATTGAACAAGAGTCTCCAGGGCCACTCAGCCTAAGTCCCAGCAGATTTCTCCACCTCATCAGGAATGTAATCTCATTTACTCAGAAGGAAATTTTCTATATATTTTTAGAAGTTATATAATTCAGAAAACGTTTTTAAAACACTTAGAAATTATTTAAAAGAGCAGGGTCTATTCTTAACACCACCACCTCTTCTCTCTCTACACTTTGCTTTTCCACTTTTGACACAGGTTCAAAAAAACAAAGAGAAACCAGCCTCCTCAAAGGGCTCCTAAATATACAGAAACCAAAGACTGAAAAATTACCAGCCTCCGGTTTTCTAAATAAAGCATTTTATGTAGTACTTATTCTTTTTAAAGAAAGAAAAGAAAAAGTCTGGCTAATTCATGAAAAGAAAACTGACTAAAAAGTTAGGGGGAACATCTTACATAAAATGCCACCAGTCAGCTTCTTTCAACTTGCCAATTTTTACACCCATATTGCTTCCTGAGAAGCCACCTAGGGTAGATAGCCACACGACCAAGGGCGGGGGGGGGGTGGCTCGGAGCTGGTCCTAGTGAGCCGACAAGCTAAAAATACGCCGGCCCAGTAAACAAATCCCACTCCATCCCGACCGGAGCTACACCGTTAACCTAGTAATTATGAGAAGAGTGAGATCACGCAGCCCCCGGCTTACTCATCATCAGCTTCTAAAGTTTCCATCGGCTATGGCAACTTTTCTGTTTTCTAAAGTTCATAAGCCTATCCTAGGAGCGCGCTCTCTCTCTCTCGCTCGCTCGCTCACACACACACACACACACACACACACACACACACACACATCTTTTTCCGCTCCTTTCCTCCATTACTTTGGACGCACCTCAGTTGGGCTATCGATAAGGAACAAGTTTGTCTTCTTTTCATTTTTACCTTTACACTTTAAAATGAACTTTATCCTACTATGGGGACTGGATCCTGCATCTTAACCATTCTACAACTCTTCTGTCCCTCCCCAAAAGTCTACGCTGACGAGAAAGGACCGTCCAAACAGCCCAGCGCAGCTCAAGGAGTCCAGGAAGCCCGGGGCTAGGAGCGCGGGATGCAGGTGGAAGACGGGGGGGGGGGGAGAAGGTGAGGATAAAGCAAGGGGCAGTCAGGCGACCAGGGGTGCTGAGGGGAGGTGGCTTCAGGTGGAATACCAGAACAGAGAAAGGGGGTCAGTGGAGATCAGAGGGGCAGAGCCTGGGACTCTGCAGAGGTGGGAGGGGCGGGAGCAGACCGGGGAGGGTGTCAGGGCTGGGGGCTCCGTTACCCTCGCGACTCTCGGGGCCAGGCCCTAGGCCAGGGCGGAGAGCGGGGCCCGGCCGCCTCTCCTCATTCCGCGGCAGTGACCCAGGGGTCCGGCCGGCCCCTCCCCCGACGACGATGGAGGTGGAGGTGGTGGCGGACAGAGACCGCGGCAGGCGCTCCACACAGGATCTGAGCCGGAGCTAGGCGGGACTGATCGGGACTGGCCTCTCCGTGGATCTTTTTTCTCTCTTTTTTTTTTTTTTTTGGTCTTTTTGCCTGCTCCACGGAACCCGGTCGCCCACTCCGACTCCGGCGGCTGGTTCAGGATCGCTGGCTTTCAGCCGTCCGGCCGGAAACAAGCGCCAGTTTCCGGCCGGAGCGGGTTGGTGGTGACACCCAAGCCGCCCCCGGGCCTCCACTCTCCCTCCCGCCCTCCTCCCCCTTCCCTCCTCCCGCCTGTCCTGCCCCGCCCCGCCCCGCCCCGCCCAACAGCAGCCCCGCCTTCAGCGCCGCTCCCTGGCGGGCGGCTGCGGCGCTCGCCCCGTGCGTGACCCAGGGCTTCTTTGGCCTGCGTCCCCGAAGCCCCGGCGCCGCCCGCGAGCTTCCACCTGGGCTGGAAGGGTCGGGGTGAACTCTTAACTCCTGAGGTCGAATCCGTCGACTCCTGTCCTTCGGGAAGAAACAGAAAGCGGTGGGCAAGTTCTGGAAAGGTGAGAGGAATGAAAATTCTAGTTAATCTCCCGTCTTTCCGGCTGCTTCCCAAGCAGTCTCCACCCTGACCTGCCACTCTGTAAAGTGTTCGTACCCTTCTCTGTAAACACTTAACACCTGCATAACAAGGCCTCCCCACTGGCACATCAGCCTTAGACTGTTAGCACGATCAGGAAACGTGGGCCACTTTTGTGTGCAATGCCTTTTTATAGCAATTCAGCTGTAAAGTAATTCAAATATTTATTGAGCCCCTACTATGTGCAGGGCACTACATCTTGTTGATGTCGCTCCAAAATCAAAGATCTTACAATTTAGTAAAATTCATAAAGCTATTTTATAGAAGGCAGAATTCACACCATGTGAGTTATAGTGAGCTACAGCTATAAGCACACAAGCCATCTTTAACATTTAGTAAACTTACCAAACTTGTTAAGTGAATATTAGAATAAGAACTTTATCAAATACGAACCACTGTAGTAAGTACCTATGACAAATACAAAATGGAGCTAGCCTCTCTTATTCTTCAATAAAAAAAAAATGCTACATTCTAATTCAAATTCCTAACATTCTACCTCTGGTCTGTATATTCAAAATAGTGTTGCTTATGTTCATTAGGACTACACAAAAACAAATATTACAATCAATTTATTTTTGCTAACTACTTCCTGAAGCTCTTGGTTTCTGAAGGCGAGAGATGGAGTACAGCTATTTAAACTTACCAAGCTCAAACTAGGAAACTGATACTTGAAATAGGAAACTTCTAGACAGCTATATCTCATGGGGATGCTCTTGGGTTTAGAGTTGAACATTTGGGGCTGGGCCTAAAGCTATACATACATACCTCATCTGAGCAGGTCAGAGTCCCTTGTATAGGGAGTGTCCATACCAGTGTCCTACAATACAGGTTAACAGACCATTTGAACTTCAACCATTTCGGCACAATTTTTGACACCTGTTCACTGGCAAACTTGAAGAGTAGGGTGATTCAAACTGAACTTCACAGATCATACCCACCCCTTGCTAGCTGAAGCTGAGGTGGGAAGACAGATCCCGAGATAAAGAGCCTCAAAAATCTGGAGGCAGTTTGGCAATTGATCCAGCAATACCCCTTTTGGGCATCTACCCAGAATATTTCAAATCAGGATACAGTAAAGACACTTGTACATCCATGTTCATTGCTGTACTATTCATGATAGATTAGTTATAAAAACAGCCCAGATGCCCTACAACAAATGAGTGGATCAAGAAAATGTGGTACATATATACAATGAAATTTTACTCATCTGTTTGAAAGAATATAATGTCATTTCGAAGGAAATGGATGGACCTAGAAAAAAAAATGATGTTAAGTGAAATAAGGCAGGCTCAAAGAGACAAATGGTACATGTTTTTTCTCATACGTGAAAGCTAGATCTAAAATACAAACCTACATGATAATATATACAGAGTTTTATGCATATACACACAAACTGACTAAAGGATGGTATACTTAGGGGAGGACTATGGACAACTAATGAATTGTTAATCAGAATGATTACCAGAAAGTGGAAACATGTTTGGGGGAGGAACAACTGGAGGCACACAAATGGAGAGTGGAAGAGTGAGCAAATGCAGTCATTATATCAAATGTACATTATGTGAAAATTGAACTACAGAACATAGCTTGAGAGTAGAGATGTGTGGAGGGAAAATGGGGGAGAACAATATAAGGGGTAACATAGATCAAGATACATGGTACTCATAACCTGACTTATTGTAACCTCTTTGTACAACTGCTTAATAATAAATTTTAAAAAACAAAAAAATGGGGAAGCTCTCCTCACCAAGGCCCTCCCACAATAAGTTATATTCATCAGTTAATTGTCTTTCTAGTTTTAACACACTACCACAGACTATTGCATCAGCTATGGGGTTAAAAAGCACCTTCCATCCTCAGTACCAGGCAGACTTCTTTTGGCAATGACCACAAAGAGTTTCCAGATTCAAGATCTGGGCCAAGTTGCTGGTCAAAGTCATTTAAGTGACCACACATTATAGGCCTGCTTGGAAATTTAGGGACCAGGAAGTGATAGGGTTGCAGTTGCTTTGTGCCTGTTTCTTACACTGACCATCTATCACTCATTGTTATTTGTGTAATTGCTCAATGAGCTGCTTGTCTTTGGTCAGCTCAGCCTGTGTGGGTAGCTGTGTGGTCAGCTGGGCTAGAGGCCAGGCCACCTGGGTTCTAGTTCCAGCTCAGCCAGCACCAGATCCATTAAGTTACTCCTTTCCCATCCCCATATGTTGGTTTTTCTGCCCCTACTCTTGTGATGTGCACACATTTGGGTTGTCACTAGGTTAGACGCTCAGAAACATCTGTCTGATTTAGGTGGTTACAGCAATCTGAACACAGTTGATTATTTCTTGCTGCCAGGTAAAACAGTAAGGAAAGAAAAGAGAAGCAGCAGAAATATCTTTACTAGTGTACATAGGCCATACACCCTCAACTGCTATTTGATTCAGAATTATTTTCCAACCTAATGACCTGTTTTTGTTTACCCATTTTAGCAATCCTAAGGGCTTTTCTATGAACTCCCAGAGCTTTTACTTCACTTCAACACAAGCAGAAAAACCAGTGCTTTGTATTTCCAGAGAAACTTAAAGGAGAATCTTAATATAGAGGCTAATGGATAGAGTAGGGGAAAATGTTCAGAGAAAGCTATTTTGCAGTTAACCAGGAAGGAGGAAAATTATTTACATTTGTATGCTTTTGCGGTAGAAAAGAAAATCAAACTAAAATAACTTCCTTTCCACCACCACCACCATAATTTAAACCAATGGGTACAGGGGGTGGGGGGTGGTTCCTAAAACTATGTACAATGCATCCCTAGGAACCTCACATCAGAATTCTTAGGACTGAAGATCATGAATATATATGTATTATACATATATATTATATATACACATATACATCCCAAGGGTTTTTTTTTCTTTCTTTGGGTTTTTTTGTTTTGTTTTGTTTTTGGTCAGTTGTGGGGCTTGAACTCTGGACCTGGGCACTGTCCTTCAGCTCTTCAGCTCAAGGCTAGCACTCTACCACTTCAGCCACAGCGCCACTTCTGGTTTTCTGGTGGATGATTGGAGATAAGAGTCTCAGAGGGGGAAGTGGCGCTGTAGCTCAAG
>NW_012267242.1:10786669-10873108 GCF_000151885.1 Dipodomys ordii
AGGCGTGAGCCACCAGCGCCCAGCTAGGCAAAACAATCTTGTACATATAAATTAGTCCTGGTTATCTATTGGGGGAGAAGTGCAGAACAGAAAGGAATACAAGGGAACTTTCTGAGGTGATGGAAATGTTAATTATTTTTATTTTTGTAAGTAATGGGGCTTGAACTCTGGGCCTGGGTGCTGTCCCTCAGTTCTTCAGCTCAAGGCTAACGCTCTACCACTTGAGCCATAATGCCACTTCTGGTTTTCTGGTATGTTATTGGAGTTAAGAGTCTCACGAAGTTTCCTGCCCAGGCTGGCTTTGAACCGTGATCCTCAGATCTCAGGCTCCTGAGTTGCTGGGATTACAGGCGTGAGCCACTAGCACCTGGTGGAAATGTGACTCTTGATGAGTGGCTGTTACATGTATGTGTCAAGTTGTATACTTAAGATTGCTATATGTAAATTTTACTTCAACTCAAAAACAAAAAAAGATATCCAAGGGTTTGTTAACACCTAAGCAACTGTAAATTTATAATTATTTGTGGATCATCTGATTGATATTTGCTTTACCCATTGGAGTCTGAAGCTCCAAGAGGTAAATTCACTATTTTATATATAGAGAGAGTTTATATATATATATTATATATATATATATATATATATATATATAAACTAGCATAGTAGTTGACCTATGAAACTCGTTCATTCACTAGTGAATGCATGAATAAATTGATAGACAACTAGAAGTTGATAACCATTGCTTTAGTAGCTTATCATTTTACATTCATAGTCTTATAAAAATACAACTGGGGGGCTGGGAAGGTAGCTCAGTGGTAGAGTGCTTGCCTCACATGCATGAGGCCCTGGGTTCAATTCCTCAGCACCACATAAGCAGAAAAAGCTGGAAGTGGCACTGTGGCTCAAGTGCTGGTCGCTAGCCTTGAGCTGAAGAGCTGAGGGACAGGCCCAGGGACAGTGCCCAGGCCCAGAGTTCAGCCCCCATGAATGATAAAAAAAAATTTTTAAATTTAAAAAATTAAAAATACAATTGGGCAATTCGAGCTGGGTATGGTGGTGTTTGCTTATAATCCCAACACTAGGGAGGCAGAGATGGGAGGATACAGAGTAAGTCTGAAGCCAGCCTAAGTTACATAAAGAGACCCTGTCCAAAAAAGAAAAAAGAAAAGAAAAAGAGCTGACTGGGTTTCTCTGTTCTCCATCTGCTTGTATGCCATTGTTACATCAAGCTTCCTGAATTTTACCATTGATCACTTCTCTCTTTTCCAAAGCTAGAGCATATTAGTTATTTTTTAAAAAATGTTCAAGCCAGGGCTGGTGGCTCACGCCTGTAATCCTAGCTACTCAGTAGGCTAAGATCTGAGGATCATGGTTCAAAGCCAGCCCCAGCAGAAAAGTCCATGAGACTCTTATCTCCAATAAACCACCAGAAAAAAAAAGGAAGTGGCACTGTGGCTCAAGTGGAAGAGTGCTAGCCTTGAGCAGAAGAGCTGAGGGACAGAGCCCAGGCCCAGCGTTCAAGCCCCATGACCGACAAAAAATAAAAATAAAAATTTCACAATTAGTCAGGCACTTGTGACTCACAGCTAAAATCCTAGCTTCTCAAAAGACTGAGATCTGAGGATTGTGGTTTGAAGCTAGCCTGGGCAGTAAAGTCTGTGAGACTCCTATCTCTAATTAACCATCAAAAAGCCAGAGGTAAAGCTGTGACTCAATTGGCAGAGCACTAGCCTTGAGCAAAAAGGGCTGACAGGACCTGGGAGAGAGCCCAGGTCCTGAGTTCAAGCCCTAATACCAGCACCAAAAAACAAAAAAAGTTCACCTCTCTTCTTCCTTCTTGCATACAAAGCCATCTAAACTTTAAAGGAGATTGGGAGACGGAAAACCAAGTAGGAGAGATAGTGCTTGGTTTAAACAGGTGATGAAGTTCTGATGTAAGAAAATCTGCTGAAGGCTTTTTGGAAATGACTTCTTTGTTCTTACAAGAGGACAAAAATAAATAAAGAGCTGAGCTCTAGTGGCTCACACGTAATCCTAGTTACTCGGGAGAGTGAGATCTGAGGATTGCAGTTCCAAGTCAACCTGGACAGGAAAGTCCTTAAGACTCTTATCTCCAATTAACCATCAGAAAACAAAGTGGTGCTGTGGCTCAAAGTGGTAGAGCAAAAATGCTCAGGGACAGTACTCAGGCCCTGAGTTCAAGCCCATCACCAAAAAAAAAAAAAACAAAGAAAGAAAGAAAGAATAACTTTTTTTTCTTTTGTTGTTGAAATTCATTGAATTTTGGACTGATGTGCTGGTTAGAAGACTAGCTAATATACTAAGGATAGCACAGTTTAAAAAATAAAGAGAATCTGAGTCTTTAAGGAATGACTAAATAAATAAATACTATGGTAGGCATACTTTAAATTCTTTTTATAAGTACTATCTTTCTTAGCACTTAAGCCATTTTGAATTAAATTTCTGTTACTTATATAACCAAAAGCATCTCAACTAATAAAATGTCATCAACCCCAACTCCTCAGTTTCTACAGGATACAGGAAACAAAGGAGGAGGCAACAATGCGTGATAAGAAATGTACTCACTATCTTGCCAATGTATTTGTAACCCCTGTACGGTATTTTCACAATAATAAAAAAAATCCATAATTTACCTTGCAAGATCCTATGCAGCCTAACCCTAATCTGGTCTTAACTCCAGAATAGAGTAACTTGTAATTTTCACCTTTACACTTGAATTCTACTTTTTTTACCACCAATAGTGTGCTAGTAAATATTAACAACTAGCTCTCCAGGGAGGAAAAAGCCCTGATTTATAGCATTTACTTGTCCACAGTGCAAATATTCCCACCACTGATGATTTCCCGACATAAGGGAACTGAACAAGAAGTTGGGAAGAGAGATAGTAAGAGACAGT
This sequence comes from Dipodomys ordii, assembly GCF_000151885.1. Taxonomy (NCBI): domain Eukaryota; kingdom Metazoa; phylum Chordata; class Mammalia; order Rodentia; family Heteromyidae; genus Dipodomys; species Dipodomys ordii. Next base: position 10,789,587 of record NW_012267242.1, read on the forward strand.
TGGAGCTGACCTCAGCATGCCCTGTTTCTCAACATTTTCCCATCTGTTACCTCCTTAGGTAGAGTTCAAGGCCCAATCTGTATCACTTCCCTTTATAAAGTTTTACATAAAGTTCTAAACTATAAGGTCTTACCAATTAACTGGAACTTAATGATTGATTGCCTGAACTTACTTTCATGGTTATTTGTTCATAGTCAACTACTACATAATTAATGAAAAACAGATGAATAACAAATATTTCAGAAGACAGAAAGGTTCTGTGACACTAAATTACATTCCTGTACTTCCTAAGGCTTCCTAGGATTAAGCATTAGGGGAACTCTTAAGAAGAAAATCTTTGTCTTCAGGCCTTAGGAGCACTCCAGATCACTGGTGTACCTTATTATAAATAGGACTTATCAGCTCACAATTATTACAAGTACCAGTCCCAGGGAGAGCTGAGTTAGGACATTAACTAAAGAGCTCTTGGCAAGACTGGGTGTGTTCCTATTCTAGTCTTGACAAATCCCCTGAGGATATACGAACAGGCTTGTAAGACCACAACAGACTAACTGGCAGGTAAAGAGCCCATTCCTTAAGACAGCGAGGAGAGCAAATTCTATCTGACCTAATTGGAATGCCAGCCAGGTGGGTCAGCTTCATCTCTACCTTACATGTGACACACCCTCAGGCTTGAAGGAGACAAATAATTAAGTCTGCCAACACAATGACCAGGGCAAAGAGGGGAAACCCAGGAATGTAATGACTAAGTCACTCTTCCCCCTGACTAGCAGCACTGGGACGCAGGCCAAATTTAGGCTACTAGAAACTGACCGCACATTCAAAGAATAGAAGATGTAAGACTACATGAAGCTCTGATTATTATTTCAGGGCATTCATTTGAGCCCTACTGTGAACTTCCCATTTTTTATTTAACCAATGGTCTCTATTAACCTCTATAGTTACTACACACTAAGAGTATCTTCCTAAATTATACATGCATGCTCCTTTCCCTGCAGCACATGAATGTCTCAGTCATGTGCTGTCCATTGTTACCTTCCAGATTGCTGAACTGAACCATTATGTGGCTGTTCCCATGTTGCTTATGGTCTGTGGACAAGCCTGCAGACAACTGCAACAACTCAGAGAAGCAAATGAAAGCTGTTGTTTTACCTGGGAAAATAAAATCTGGACTTGAAAATTGTGACTACTATTTAGGTAACTTTGCTTTTATATAAAGAGATAAAATCCTAAGTGACTCTGTGGCTCAAGTGGTAGAATGTTAGCCTTGAGCTGAAGAGCTGAAGGACAGGGCCCAGCTCCATAGTTCAAGCCCCATGACCCACAAAACAAAACAAACAAAAACAACAACAACAAAGAAATAAAATCCTGAGGTCAGAAAAAATTAAAATTAAGAAAATAAGACCAAGTACTTAGAGGATCCATGGATAAGTTCTCACCTCACCCAGGGAAAAGCATAAAAACAGAGGGCAATTTAAAAAGAAATGAACGACTATGGAAGAGAGAGGACGAGTAAGACAAAACTGAAAGACAATAAGAATAGGAGGCCCTGTGTGCTAACGGGGTACTAGCCTTGAAACACTTTTTAAATAGGTTAAGTGCACTCAAGTAGTGTCCTTCCTCTTTTTCCCTTCGGCACAGATCACACTCAAGTGGTAGCTCCAGTATTTACTAGTAAGTGATGTTGAATCAAACACCATACTGTCTGCCTCCTTATCGAGACCTTCTGCAGGAACAAGAGCTCAGAAAAATGGGAGTTAATATATTATGTAAATTCTGTTGATAGTTTAAATTCCCACCAGGCACAAGACATGCAAAAGATGCAGCCAGTGCCCTTAAAGAAGTCCAAATCCTTCTCTGCTTGACACTTGTTCTTTATCTTATCTAGAAAAAAAAAAAGATGGAAAGTTGACTGTGTTTCTGCATACCTCTAATCACCAAGGGGATGAGGCAGGAGGATCATGCGTTCAGGAGAATCAGGAGGGCTACACCTTAGAATGATGAAAGGGGTGACATGGAGCAAGATGCGATGTACTTCTAAACTGATTTGTTGAATGATAACTCCTCTGCATAACTACTTCAAGTTAATAAACATAATTTTATAAATAGATGGAAGGTGCTATGGGTGGTAAGGACAGTGTAGTCAAAGGACTGTTGGTATTCACTCCTGAAAGGAGGTAAGTGCTATTCTTGCTGCCACACAGTGTATTGTCTTTTATTTCCTGCTTCCCATGAGACATTCCATTTGATCTTTGGTTTCCTTCTCCCCTCTTTCCCTGTATTAATAGTATCTGCAGAGCCTTATGCCATAAACAGCTTCTAACACTCAGCAAGAAAGTGTTGAGAGTAGCTGAAGCTACTGTTAAGTGATGCACAACCCACTTCTTTGCTCTGGCCTATTCCTGTGGAATGTTGGGACGCTAGTTACAGACATATCTACAATGAGATAACATAGGACATAGTTTGTACCAGTGGCCCTGCTTAAATGTTAGATTTTTTTAAATGTCAATACCTCTGTATTGGATCATTCTATCAATTCCTTTCTCTCAATACTCCCTGACACACTCCTACCTCATTACTTGTGATTTAAACCTTTATCAAAGTACTCTATAACTGGTCTCTTGCCTTTAACCTCTGCCACCTATATTTCATGCCATGTTGTAAGCAAAGATCAGGTCATATAATCTCCCTATTTAAAAACCTTTAGTTGTATTCAAAGGGAAATGTAGCTACCACCAATAATAACATCATTATCTTCATTATTATCATTAAATAGCATTACCCATCCCTGAAAGACTAAAACTATTTGGAGAGCTGCTGCATTGTTTTGGTTTGGATCATAGTGTAACTGGAAAATAGTGTTATTTTAAACCAAAAATAACAATAGTTACTGACCCTTAAGGGAGGTGACATAATTCATATAGCAGAGAAACAATTCTTTAATTGTCACACTGCCTTCTTCCTCCAACAGAACTGGAGAAAAGGAAAGATAGTCTCTACAAGCCTCTACTTCTGAGACTCAGGATGGGAACTGAGAGATATGTTAAAGAATCCTTGGAAATAAGTTGAAGATTGAATCATAAGAAAAAGAACCCCACAGAAAATAAGGAGTCTTTAAAGGAAGAGAAAGGCCCAAGTAATATGACAATATGGGACCTCACCATTGTCCTCAAATCTTCAGCAAAGATAAAATATGAGATGTATTTTCTGGTGAAAATTAAGTAGATGATTTGCATCTTAGTGCAATGTAGTACAACTAGCAGCAGCATATTAGCAACAATAAAACAACCCATCCATTGAGCTAGCTAGTAACCAGAGAAGGCACAAGGTTCACCCTCACCTTCAGAATCTGCACACAAGAATGAATAAACTTAAGGCAATTACATTTGAATCGCAAAAAATGGGTTATAAATTGATAAGAGGTGAGTACTTTACTTTTCACTCACTTTACTCCATGTGACAGCCATTTCCTACCTTATGAAGAGAAAATACTTGCATGGTGATGATGTTGACATTCATGTTTCATTTTCCTTTCATTCAGAGGCCTGGGCCATTGTATGTTTTCTATTCCTTTCTAGCTCTGGTAAGCAAACAGTGTTTCCTCCTTCACAGTAGAACTGATTCTTGGGGCAGCTGCCCTTTACCCAAGTTGTGGAATTGGGTAGAACCCTTTGAACAGTGGTATTCTGGTGGCCTTTTCCTTAGTGAAAACATCAGTCTCTTCCCTAGACTTATTGCCACCCACATTTTTTTCTTCCCTGACAGGCCTCCCACGGGTAAGTTTTGCTATTAAGAGAGATTCCAGATAATTAGTACAGGGAATTGGAATCAAAGAGAGAAATAATGGAAGACATCATCACCATAGTGTCCTATTTAATAAAACTAGTATCTGAGCAGAACAATAGGTAGCCTCCCTGTGGTCTGAGAGAAAATAGTAGACAAGGCAAAAAGACAAGGACAGGGATTTAGTAGTAGAGTTAGGAATAAAAGATAATTTCCAGATGATGAATCAGTATCACCTCTGTGGTATAAGTAGTCTCTTTGCCCATAGTCAAGAACTTGAAACTATCTCATTCTGACCTTCCTCTGGGTACATCCTTACCCATTAGATGAGGAATCTATAGAATCAGGAGACATACACATTTGGAGACTAAGACCACCCTATGAGTACCCAGGAATCTGAAGTTTCCACCCCAAATAGCTGAGCCCATTACCAGGGACATCACAGCATTCCAAGCTGTGAAGATATATTTGTCCAGGTAAGAAAATACAACATTTTTTATTTAACAAAACTTACTAGCTTTGTGTATAATTTTTACCTATTTAGGCACATGAGGTGTGGGCCTCTATTCTTGTCCCAGGACCTACAAAAGTTAAAGGTAAGCCTTTAACTTAAAAACTTAAAGGTAAGTGCTTCAGACTAGAGAATTATATATTTAAGAAGATTTTTTTTATTTTTTAATTTAATTTTATTTTATTTGTGAACGTACTGTACAGAGGGGTTACAATTGCATGGGCAGGATAAAGCGTACATTTCTTACCAAGCATTGCAGCCTCCTCCTTTGTTTACCCTTCCCATCCCTTCCCAGCCTCCCCTCTCCCCCCCATAAGAAGATATTTTTATTATTTAGTAAAAGCCTATTGAAGAAGGGGTGACATTGTCAAAAAAGAAATGTACTCTTTCCTTGATAAGTTACCAATTTACCTTGAAATTTTTCTCTCAAGTCAGATGGCCCTTTATCATATCTGTGTATAAAATTACATATGCCTCCCAAATGTTTGGTGTAACTAAGTTATTAGCACCTGTTGATTTCTTAGTTCCCAAAAAAGATTGTGGCTCTTCATCTCTAATGGGCTTTTTCTGGCTCTACTCCAATCTCTGTTGGGGAAGCACCTTCCATCTCTTTTCTTCTGCTTGACTTCAGTCTTCTCCCACTTCTTTTAGCCAGACTTCTACTAAAACAAAAGCAATATGTTCTTTTAAGTTCATACTTTCAAAGATTTTCTGTTAATTTATTGTTGTTGCTCCAGTACTAGAACAGTACTTTGTGCTTGCTAGGCAGGCACTTTATCACTGAGACACACCTCCAGTTCTTTTTTTTTTTGCACTGATTATTTTTAGTTAGAGTCTAGCTCTTTGACCCGTCTGAGCCTGGACTTCAATCCTCCTATTTTGCATTTCCTGCCAGTTTGGATGACAGATGCAGATTACTATGCTCAGCTTCCCTGAAAACCAAGCCTTAGGAACTTTTTACTAACCTGGGCTAGCCTTAACTATGCCCTTCCTTATCTCTTCCTCTTAATTTAAAAAAGAAAATCAAATAAATTAACATTACATTCCTTTCTTGCAAACAAAACAACTATTTTAACTGACTCAATTTTTTTCTCCTTGGGAGGTCATATACCTTTGGTAGGAAACAAGATCTATATCAGATAATATATTGTTGAAGGTTTTGATGTCTCTTCTTTTTTTCCTATTGTGGATGAGGAAGAAGGCATGCCAGGTGTGTGCAGGGTCTTAGGGGTTGGGAGAACTTGGGTGAGCTATTTATCTATAGAAGCTGGGAGGAAATGAAGCCAGAGGGTAAATACAAAACTATATTTGGGGAGGTGTGGCAGGGCTCAAGTAATAATCTGGAGAAGCAAGATCTTCTCATCTCATCAAGTCTAAGGGTCAATTTAGAGCCAAAAATAGGAGGTGAAGTCAGAGAACAGGAACTCAGTAAGCTTCAGTCCAATGGTTAAAGCAGGTGGGAGGTGAAAGGGACCAGTGCCAGGGAGTGAAGTAGGCGGAGTCCCAGCAAACTCTGGCAAAACCAGGTTAGATATAGTGAGAAAACAAGGAAGCACCTTTCCAGTAGAACTTACATTTTAGTGCTCAATGAATACTTTTGTGTGTGCACATGCACCAGTCATGGAGCTTGAAGTCAGGGCCTGAACACTGTCCCTAAGCTTCTACCACTTGAACCACAGCTCAAATTCTGGCTTTTTGGTAGTTAATTGGCGATTAAGAGTTCACTGGCTTTCCTGCCCTGGCTGGCTTCCAACTGAGATATTCAGATCTTGGCCTCCCAGTTGCCAAGATGACAGGCATGAACCACCAGCACCACCAGTACCTTTGACATGATGAAATGGGTTTATTCATTAATCAACAATACTTGTGAAGAACACATAAGACTTATTAAAATATGCCTATGGCTGGCAAATCCAGTAGCTTTCCTAAAGAGAAGCAAAAGGGAGAAAAAGATGTGAATGTGACATTTAAATTTTACTAAAATTACATACACAGTGGTTATTTTAGATATTCTCTTGCCAAATACAACATCTAACCCAGGAGTCATTTAGAAACAGAAAATTTCTTATCCCTAAATAAATTTTCTGTCCTCTCTTCCCTCCCTCCCCCTCTGTCTCTCCTTGCTCCCAACCTGAGTCTGAAACTCATGGTGGAAGCAATAGTAATAAATAAGTCAGGGTTAGTTTCAATCATTACCTGGGACAAACACCATACAATTTCTTGCTCAATAGCTGAAGCAGCTGACCTGGCTGAAGGCACTTTAAAATGAGCCATCTTCATGGGTGATCACATGTTCAGAGCACATAGCTTCAGGGCATAGTGCCCAGCCCAATGACAGTATATCACCTGGGAACTCACTGGGAGTGAAGACAACTGACTTGTGAGCATAGACACCATAAGCCATTTAATATCCATTACCTTATCTCTAAAACAGGCTTCCACTTCAGATGCCTGTGGCTCACATCTGTAATCCTAGCTGCTCAGGAAGCTGAGATTTGAGGACTACAGTCCAATGACAGCCCAGGCAGGAAAGTCTGCAAGACTCATCTCCAATTAACCACTCAAAACTGGAAGTGGAACTGTGGCTCAAAGTAGTAGAGCACTAGCCTTGAGCAAAAAAGCTCAGAGATAGCACCCAGGCCCTGTGTTCAAGCTCCAAGACTGACAAAAAAAAAAAAAAGGCTTCCATTAACTACAAATGTGAATCTATCCTGTGGCAAATTGGTTAGAAGCCATTTTCTATGAATCTTGAGTTCTGACCAGCTCTGAAGTATTTCACCAGATTCATTTTATGTCCCATTGTTTAAGAAGTTTTTCTTCTTTCTTTCTTCCTTCCTTTCTTCCTTCCTTCTTTCTTTTTCTTTCTTCCTTCTCTTTCCTTTTCTTCCTTCCCTTTCTTTCTTTCCTTCCTTTTCCTTTCCTCCTCCTCCTCTTCTTACTCCACCTCTTCTTCTTCTCCTTCCTCTTCCTCCTTCTCTTTTTTCTTCTTCCTCTTCCTCCTCCTCTTTCTCTTCTTCTTCCTCATCCTTCTTCTCCTCCTTTCCCAAATGAGTATCACTATGTTGCCCCAGCTGGCATGAGATTCCTGAGTATAAGCAATGCCCAAAAGTCTAGTCAGTCTCTTTGCTCAACAGCAGCTCCAGAAGCCAACAGCATTAGCATCCACTAAGGTCCTATTTTTCACCAGCATTGGGCTGGTAATAGAGAACTGGGTAGAAACATTAGGGTATGTTCTGAGGGTTCTAAGAGCAGAGTATGTTCTGAGTATGTTCTAAGAATAGAATCAAGACATGTTGGCTTCAAATACACAAAGACAGAAGTATGGAGTCTTATTCCCATGACCACTCAGAATGGCTACTATCCAAGAAATGATGTATGAGATGGCTCACATCTGTAATCCTAACTATCTTTGAGGCTGAGACCTGAATGATTGAAGTTCAAAGCTAGCATGGGCAGAAAAGTCTGTAAGACTCCATCTCCATTAACCAGCAAAATGTCAGGGCTAAAGTCATAGCTCCAGAGGCAGAGTGTACACTATGAGAAAGCAAACTAAGCTAGAGCATGAGGCTCTGAGTTCAAGCCCCAGTACTGGCACAAAAAAAGATAAAAGGGGTTGGGAAGGTGGCTCAGTGGTAGAGTGCCTGCCTTGCATGCATGAAGCCCTGGGCTCGATTCCTCACTACCACATAAACAGAAAAAGCTGGAAGTGGTGCGTGGCTCAAGTGGTAGAGTGCTAGCCTTGAGCTGAAGAGCTGAGGGACAGCTCAACCCAGGCCCAGAGATCAGGTCCTACAACAACAACAAAAAAAAAAACAAACTAGGAATATAGAGAAAAGGGAAACCTGGTCCATTGTCAGTAGGAATAAGTGTGACCACTCTTGAAAACAATATGAAAGACTCTCAAAACAATAGAATTGCTATCCAATCAATAATCCCACTAGTGAGTATAATTCCAAAAGAAATAAAACCAGTATGTCAAAGAGATAGCCCATATTTATTTCAGCCCTCTCCACAATGCCAAGATATAAAAACATCTAGGCACTGGTGGCTCAAGTCTAATCCTAGCTACTCTAGAGGCTGAGAACTGAGAATCATGGTTCAAAGCCATCCCAGACAGGAAAGTCTGTGACTCTTACTTCGAATTAACTACCAAAAAAGCCAGAAGTGGAGCTGTGGCTCAAATGGTAGAGCACTAGCCTCAAGCAAAAAAAGCTCAGGGACAGTGCTCAGGCCCCAAGTTCAAACCCTAAAATGGTGCACACATGCGCATGCCCACATGCGTGTGCCCCCCCCACACACAATCTAAGTGACTGCTAGTGAATGAATGGATTAGAAAAAAAATGGCATATTCTCACAATAGAATTCTATACAATACAATAGAATGTGTATATATGTGTTTTGCTAGAGCCTGCTAAGCAAACCTTTATCGAACACTGAATTATATCACTAGCCCTATAACACAGCCCTTTGAAAGAATAAAATTGCCATTCATGGGCTGGGAAGGTAGCTCAGTGGTAGAGCACTTGCCTTGCATGCATGAGGCCCTGGGTTCGATTCCTCAGCACCACATAAGCAAAAAAGAAAAAAGCCGGAAGTGGCGCTCTGGCTCAAGTGGTAGAGTGCTAGCCTTGAGCTGAAGAGCTGAGGGACAGTGCCCAGGCCCAGAGTTCAGGCCCCACGACCGGACCCCCCAAAAAATGCCATTCACTACAATGTGAATAAGGCTGGAGGATATTATGCTAAGTGAAATAAATGAAAAACAGAAAGATAAACACTACATGTAAAATCTAAAGAAGTCAAATTCATAGAGAATAAAGAATAGAATAGTAGGAAGTGTTGCCTTGTCCCAGGTTGTAGCAGGCTGTGACAAGTGAAGGTATGAGGATTGTGGATAAAGTCAGCTGTGAACTTACCAGAGGTTTGGCCCCAAGTGACAGCAGTTATGAGACAGGTATGCAAAAGGCACAGTGACAAGATTTAGCTCTAGCAGACAGCAATATTATTTCCTCCCTCATTTTGACATATCAAATAGTGCTAGGAATATAAATGGCAATTATTTCTCAGTAGAGCACCACTTCTTAGCATACTAATAAAACATATTTTCTCTACAAAGAAATGGAATAAGTATTTCATGCTGTAAGTTAAACCTACTGTTTACTTAGCTTTTTTTCTAAGAACCTATGATCTTTTTTTAATATCAAACTAAAAGTCTCTTCAAATTTTGTTTTTTTTCTTATTAAGACTGGGACCAGGGCAAATAATGCCATAGCAACCATTTTTCTGACAGGAGTGTATCCATGATTATTGCCTCTGCACAGAGGAATAAAGGCTCTCATGGGCTTATAAGAGGACATTATCTTAAATAGGAAGGGAACAATAAAGAGGATAAAGGATTTGAGTACAAGGTGATAAAGCCTAGGAACAGATGGCTTCACGAAGAATGTTAAAGAAGGGTAAAAGGTACTGATCTCTCTGCTACTTTTAGTGGTTCTTCTTTAAAAAAAAAAAAAAGGACAGAAATTATACTTGAGCTCTTAAAAATTTAGTCTAACATAACTTGATAAGAACTGTGAAGATATAAATATAGATGTTTGAGAAAAATACCCCAATATATAGAGACAACAGCTACCATTTTAGAGCAAGTTGTATGCTAGGCACACATAAAACTAAAGAATTGATGAAGGTTTTTTCAATCTTCTCAGTAATTCTTTTTTAACCTACGTTATTAGTGGTTTCATAAAACCATAACCTAGTCTTAGCTAAATTTAAAAAGGTAAAATATAGGACAGATCTCTGAAAGACTAAAAGCAGGGATTTCAATGTTTCTAACATTTTCTACAGCTTTCATCTGAACTTCTTTGTGCAATTGAGCTTTATTCTTTCCATCTACAAACTGACTGTTTCCATGAAAGAGGGAATAAAAACTCCAGACCTTCATACCTCAGGGTTCTCACCTCTCAGACAGGATGCGATACCAGATTTCTCTCTGCAAGTTCAAAAAAAGGATTCTGGACCATATTAATGCCTACTCTACACCAATAAATTATGCTTAGTAAAAGGGATGATGAAAAATATTTTTGGTCAGGTGATCTGCTCCTAGACAATTATTATGTAAAGGAAATAAATTATATAAAACAAAAAACCAACCATATGGAAAAGAAAGACCTAGAGCTCAAGGCCAACCTGAACTACATAGCAAGAAAAACAAGGGCTGAAGCTGGGAGCCTGTGACTCACACCTCTAATCCTAGCATCTCAGTAGGCACGTATCAGAAGGAACTCAGTTCAAAGACATCATGCGCAAAAGAAATTCCAACAGGAAAATAAAAACTGAACATGGTGGTAAGCATCTGTCATCCCAGTTACTTTGGGAAACATAAAATAGGAAGATCATCTTCCAGACCAAGCTGGGGGAAAAGCAAGAACCTACCTAAAAAATAACCAGAACAATAAGGATGTGGGGGTGGGGCATAAGATAGAAAGGCTGTCTACCAAGCTCAAAGCTCTGAGTTCATATTGTCATTATCATAATATCAACAACAACAACAAGGGCAGGGATGTAGTTCAGTGGTAGGGTGCTTGCCTAATCTGTATATAGGTCTTGGGTTCAATTTCCAGCACTGCAAGGAGGAAAAAAAAGAAATGAACACCTCCCTAGAAATTATACACATTTCTGCTTACATTCATTGGCCAGAACCTGATTCAAAAGTAAATTCAAATGCCAAGGAAGTGGATAAATACATTATTTATTTTAGGTGACTATTTGCCAAATTAAAATTAGAGAATATTTTACTTAAGGAGAAGACCAAGTACACATGAAGAAAAAATACTAGCAACATGTTACCTGCCATCATATAATGAATATTTATGTTGAGTAAGCATAACATATACTTCTTTTTTTGGGGGGGGGGGTCCGGTCGTGGGGCCTAAACTCTGGGCCTGGGCGCTGTCCCTCAGCTCTTCAGCTCAAGGCTAGAGCTCTACCACTTGAGCCATAGCACCACTTCCAGCTTTTTTTTTTCTGCTTATGTGGTGCTGAGGAATCAAACCCAGGGCCTCATGCATGCAAGGCAAGTGCTCTACCACTGAGCCACCTTCCCAGCCCCTTCTTTTTTTTTTTTTTTTTTGGCCAGTTGTGGGGCCTGATCTCAGCCTGGGCACTGTCCCTCAGCAATTCAACTTAAGGCTAGCACCCTATCACTTGAGCCACAGCACCACTTCCGGCTTTTTCTGCTTATGAGGTGCTGAGGAATCGAACCCAGGGCCTCATGCATGCAAGGCAAGCACTCTACGACTGAGCCACCGTCTCAGCCCCTACTTCTTTTCTTTGAGGAAGTTATTCTACTACTACAACCAAATAATTCTTGAAGGGGTTTAACAATAACAATATCCCACATCTCTATTCAAAGATATAGAAGCTTCTAACCCAAGTGGTTTCAAGCATAACAGCCCTGTTTGTTTGACCTCAGTGATTAAGGCATAACCCAGTTGTACCTACTTAAACATCTCTCTGGGACTTTCCAGTTGAATTTTTTTTAGGTTGTAAGGCTATAATTCTAAGGCTACTTATGTTGATGGTTGAAGTATGGTGATAGCAACTTCAAAGATTAATGCCAACATAGAAAGAGAAGCAGAGGTAATAAAGAAAGCCTTTTTGGATGATATCGAAAGTCAATCACTTGTGAAGAAAACATTGATATCCTTTTTTTTTTTTTTTTTGATCGGTCATGGGGCTTGAACTCTGGGCCTGGGCACTGTCCCTCAGCTCTTCAACTCAAGGTGAGTGCTCTACCACTTGAGCTACAGAGCCGCTTCTGGTTTTCTAGTGGTTTATTGGAGATAGGAGTCTCACGGTCTTTCCTGCCCAGGCTGGCTATGAACCTCGATCCTCAGATCTCAGCCTCCTGAGTAGCTAGGATTACAGGCATGAGCCACCAGCACCTGGCTCACTGATGTCCTTTCTGAAGGATGGTCAAATGAACTAATACAACTCATTTCTTTCTTAAATGCATTCCATCTAGATTTCAGCAATTTGCAATCAGAATATGTTTATATTTAAATTAAACATAAATTTTTAATTTTCTGAATATTTTTAAAAGCTGTGTTATATGTATAATCATTATATTCCATTAATCATATTCATATGCTTCTACTCATATAATATGCTCCGGGACCTGTATGCACATTACCATTCAGATAGCATAAATCAAATGCATTGCATGAATTCTGTATAAAATAGGCACCTAGTTTACTAGGTTCTGGGGCTACCAAGCTAAATATAGCATTATCCCTAACTCCACAGAGCTTACTCACTGTAGGAGAGGGAGAGAAGTGTTCAAGTAATTCAGTACTGCTAATAGATGAGCAATGGCATTAAAAAAAGTGATCAACTCTATATTTACCAAACATTATTTACTAAAGAAAATTCCTTATAGTAATGAATTGACTAACATCTTCTAGTGGTAAAAAGGATAAATGCCAGAAAAAGGTGAATTTTCTTAAAATTCCAAAACGAAAATATTTCTTTTCTTTCTTATTTCTGTATGAGATAATCAGATGTCAGTCTATTTTATTATATCTCAAGGAGAAGATCAAAAAAATCCAACTAATTTGTGAGTTTAAATTACTGAGATCATTATTTAGCCAGAACCAGATGTATTTCTTAGGCATTTGGTAGTACTGGGGTTTGAATTCAGGGCCTTGCCCAGGCACTTTACTACTTGAGCCACACTCTAGCCCACTGGTTATTTATAGAAAACAATAAAAGAGAAATATTTATGAAGTGGCCAAAATGATATATTAATATCCAAATTATAAAACTATGAATTCTATTAGTTAGAAAAATAATGTTAGACATTGGTAATTTTTCAACAATATTCATGTTTTCACTGGGTCCTCTATAACTCTCCTGCTTCAAATATAACATTTTAAAGAATAGTCTGTAAAGCTATTTTCCCAAGCCGGGTGCCAAGGGCTCATGTCTGTAATCCTAGCTACTCAGGAGGCTGAGATCTGAGGATCCTGGTTCAAAGCCAGCAGGGGCAGGAAAGTCTGTGAGATTCTTATCTCCAATTATCCACCAGAAAACCAGAAGTGGCTCTGTGGCTCAAGTGGTAGAGAGCTAGCCTTGAGCTGAAGAGCTCAGGGACAGCACCCAGGCCCAGAGTTTCAAGCCCCATGACTGACAAAAAAGAAAAAGAAGGAAGGAAGGAAAGTAGAAAGGAAGGAAGGGAGGGAGGGAGGGAAAGAAGGAAAGAAAAAAGTTATTTGTTTACACCAAACAGTCGTCAGTACTACTCTTTAATATAACAGATGCTCCAAAATTAAGCATCGAGAGCCAACCAAGTGTTAAGCTCTGTAACAGAACCCGCTCAAGCTATAGTAAATCTCATCAAAATCATTTGGCCTAATGAAAGATTCTGTAATTCTTGAGAGAACACAGGCAAAACCAAATTAGAAGAAAAAGACTGAGACAAGCAGAAAAGGTCAGATAAGATGATGTTAAGTGAAATTAACCCCAAGATAAGGACACAAGTAATTTTTTTCTTTCTTGCTATTGTTTCTAATGTATTTATAAGGTACCAACGTGATTTTTTTTTTGTTGCTTTGTATGTCCCTCCCTCCTGGTATAACTCCTGTTTTCACTGTATTTGCTGTTGGTATAATTTGGGGAGTGGAAGGGAAAAAACAAATTGCTTAAATAGGGATACATATTGACCCATTGCAGCAATGAGATGTACAAGACGCTATGTGGCAAAACGAACTTTACAATTGGGGGGGGGGGATGTAGTTGTGGAGATGGGAGGGAAGAGGTGGTATGGGAAAAACAAAGGAGGAGGCAACAATGCTTGATAAGAAATGTACTCATTACCTCCTTCATGTGATTGTAACCTCTCTGTACAGTATTTTCACAATAAAAAACTTATTAAAAAAAGAAAAAGAGCAAGGGGAAAGAGAAATTAAGTACTGTGCCACAGTGGTTTCATTGTGTGTGTGTGTGTGTGTATGCATGCACGCACACTGTAGTAAAAAAAATATATAGCATAAAATTCACCTTTGTAATAATTTTAAGTTTAAAGTTCTGTTTTATTGCTGTGTAACCATCACCACTATCCAACTCCAGAATCCTCTCAGCTTGAAAAATGTAAACACTCCACCAATTAAATAATAACTCCCCATTTGCTATTCTTGCTTACCTCTGGTATTTTATTTTTAGTCTCTGTTTCATAGTGTTCAGATTAGGTACCTCATATAAATGAAACCATACATATTTGTCTTTTTTTGTGCCTAGCTTATTATTATTTTTTGGGGGGGCGGTCAGTCGTAGGGCCTGAACTCTGGGCCTGGGCACTGTCCCTCAGCTCTTCACAGCTGAAGGCTAGCACTCTACCACTTGAGCCTCAGACCCACTTCTGGCTTTTTTCTGCTGAGGAATTGAACCAAGGGCCTCATGCATGCAAGGCAAGTGCTCTTCCACTGAGCCACCTTCCCAGCCCCATGCCTAGCCTATTTTACTTATAAGCCTCCAGGTTTATCTATGTTGAGGCGTATGTCAGACTTTTAAATATCAAATTAAACTCAAATACCATAAATCCTTCGGTCACTATTCCCAACCTTCACCATCATCTTCCCTTTATAACCATCACACTGCTCTTTCTCAAAAGATAAAACTAGCCAAGCACTGAAGGCTCACACTTGTAAGCCTCGCTACTCAGGAGGCTGAAATGCGAGGATTGCAGTTTGAAGCTGGCCTGAGCAGAAAAAAACTGAGACTCTTACCTCCTTTTAACTAGCAAAAAGCCATATGTTGGAGGTATGGATTAAATGGCAGAGCATCAGCCTTGGTTGAAAAAGTTAAGAAAGAGTGCAAGTCTTTAAGCTCAAGCTCCAATACTGAAACAAAAGAAAGAGAAATACAAAGAAAAAGGGAGGGAGGGAAAGAGAGAGGGAGAAAGAGAGAAAGGGAAGGAAGGAAGGGAGGGAGGAAGGAAGGAAGGGAGGGAGAGAGGGAAGGAGGGGGGGGGGAGGGAGAGAACTCTACCAAAAAAAATTGAGCCCTTTGTGTGTGTATTGGAAGGGATTTCTTTAAAGATCGGGCCCTATATTTACAAACCTAGGTTCTGCTAAAGCCATCCTTACACAAGTTTCTGATAAAACCTTTCCCTCCAGCATAGAGAAATGCTCCTTATTACTCAAGGTTAATTCTGCCAGTTATTGTGAAAGAGCCATCTCTTTCTGTTTCCTCAGGGAGTTTATGTCATTAAAGTTCCATTTATGACCTATATTTCAATTTCCTTCTCTTTGCTATATATCTCCCTGTAGCCCAACTAATCCTTATTTTAAAACAAAAGAAAAACCAGCCTCATAAAACATTTACTGGACCCTGAATCTCCTTCAAATTACTGATCTCCCTCACAGACCAGCTTTTAGACTTTTATACCAAGTATCTCTCTAATTTTTACTTCCTCAGATTCTATTTGCTCTTCCAACCTCTTTAGCTAGACATCAATTTCCACCTGTTCACTGATACTGCTATAATGAATATGTTACCTCTTTATTAGTTTTATTGATATCTGCATTAGTTTCTTGGTTTAAAATTTTGTCCATACATTTGCTGCACATTTTATTTTTTCTAATCATATAAATTGAGATAATTAAATTAGGTTATTATATCTTTCTTAGATTTCTGTACAAAAGAAAATTGTTTCCATGATCATTTTCAAAGTGGTTGCTACTGGCAAAAAACACATTAATTGTATACATCAGGCTACTGTGACCGTTCTCAACAATGCATTTATTTTTCTTTTATGTAGATTATGTCATCTTGAAATAAAGATAATTTTGTTTCCAGTATGTATGCCTCTTACTGTTCTTATATCACCACACTGGCTCAACTTTCAATAAATGTTGTATAGTAATGATAAATCCCCTTGTTTACAAATTCTTCTAAAGTTGTACCACTAAGAATATACACATAATGAATACTTATTATATCAGTATATACACTTCTGTATATATATACACTTCTGAATATATATAAGTATATATATTAATATTGAAAAGTTGAACAGTTTATTCTTTTTCTATGTAATTTCTTATTATTTTCATTATTTATTCAGGTATGGATACCAAATTTTATCAAATTCTTTTCATTCATCTGTTGAAATTATCATATATCTTTCTCCCTTTAGTATCTTAAGCATCTAGGTACTTTGTGTGTGTGTGTGTGTGTGTGTGTGTGTGTGTGTGTGTGTGTGCATACACACATCTGTTGGTACTGGGACTTAAACTCAGAGCCTGGACACTATTCCTGACCTTTTTTATTCAAGGCTAACACTCTACCACTTGAGCCACAGAGCCATTTCTGGCTTTTTCTGTTTATATGGTACTGAGGAATTGAACCCAGGGCTTCATGCACTCTAGGCAAGCACTCTACCACTAACCCAGATTCCCGCCCCTTTCTGCATCTTTATGCTACAGTTATTTCTGTCTTCAATATTGGAATGTAAAGGCAGGAGCTATGTTTATCTCATCATTTGCTAATCTCCCCACCACCTATAACAGTGCATAACACTTGGCAGGGGGTCAAGAAATAGGTGTAAGCAGAGCTCTCCCTACTTTTACCTTCGGTACACATAGTATCTTATATTAGTATTATTAATATTTCCTTATCTTCCTTACAAAATTACTGTCCCCTTCCATGGTTTTTTTTTGTGTGTTGGATTGTGGCTTGCAAGAAAAATATGAAGAACATTTATGAAAAGAATTAAACTTTAAGTGACTTGAAAAAGCTATAAGGCACCATATTTTCAAATGGAAGGATGTGGGGAGTGGGGCAAACCTAAACAAACCTTTTCTCCCGGGGACAGCCATCTGCATTTCACCCCCGACTGCACTACTCATTAACCTACTCTTGCTGGTTTTCTTCTGGCTCAATGCTCTTCTGCTGTCCCACAGCGTCTGTTCTGCCTGTGTTTCTCCTTTCTACCTCCATACAATATACCTGTCCTATTTTTTATTTCCTCAGGGCCTAAACTTTTAGCCAGAAAAATCACACAAACTAATTTTTATTAATAGGGAACAGTAATTGGAAAAGCCAAAAGCAGCACATATCTAGGCAAGAATATGTGTATTTTGAATATACATTTATAAAATGCCTGCTAATTATAGGAAAAAGCACCAAAAACACAAAGAACAGATCTCAAATACATTATTATGTTTTGATTTTACTATAATATAGCAGTTAACAGCCCAGACTCCACTGCCTAAACCTGAATCCTACCTCCACTACTCTGTAGCTGTTTGACTATGAGTAAGTTACTCAAACTCTATGACTCAGTTTTATTATCTGTTAAATAGGTATCCCTAATAAATACACTAGTATTTATTACTATTATTATGAGGATTATTTATGATTAATATATAGAGTTTGAAATAATTCCTAGACTAACAGGTGCCAGTGGCTCAAGCCTGTAATCCTAGCTACTCAGGAGGCTAAGATCTCAGGATATGGTTCAAAGCCAGCCAGGGAAGGAAAGTCTATGAGACTCTTATCTCCAATTAACCACCAAAACACCAGAATTGGCTCTGTGACTCAAAATGGTAGACTGCTAGCCTTGAGCTTAAGGACAGCACCAAGGCCCTGAGTTCTATCCTCATCACCACCACCACCACCAAAAAAAAAAAAAAAAAATTCCTGGACCATAGTAAGGTCTATATTAAGTGTTTGTCATTATAGTTTTAGCAAATACCTTTCAAGATGGATAAAACAGATTAACCATCAGGTGGCAAAGGAATGTATCTATAAAATATTCCAATCCTTTAAAAAGTAAAATTAGTCTTTTTTTTTCTTTTTATAGTACTGGAGACAGAACCAGGGCTTCATATGTGTCCGGCCAGCACTCTACTACTAAGATAGAGCCCCACAGACCTCTTCACCCCACAGCATCTTCAAACAGTTTACTTGCCAGACATATGAAGGCATTTGAGGGTTCTTAAATCCTCGAACATACATTTTAGAAATTGCATGCTACTTCATTCTATGACTGTACCATTCTTGTATGTCTGTATGTGTTATTGAGGATCAGATCTAGGGCCTCCAACAAGTGTTCTACCACCAAATTGTATCCCTAGCCCTTACTCATAACCAGTTATTGTTTGATATGCAACTTCTCTAACTCACTACAAATAATGCTGAGAACAGTCATAATACATCTTCTTTAGATATCTTTTCAGGCATCTATTTGTTTTAGAAAAACTTTCTAAAAACAGAAATGCTAGGTCAAAGTTTTTGAAGAATTTAAAGATTTTTAGAACATATCACCCATCTTATAAAAATTATACTGTTGGAAGTGTTCAAAAAGAAACATACTCATTACCTGACTTAGGTAACTACAATCCCTCTGTATATCACCTTTACAATTAAAAAAGAACTCCATACTTCACCTCTTTTAAAAATTTATAGTATTTTTTACTTAGGAAGCTAAGATCTGATGATCAAGGTTCAAAACCAGCTGGGCAAGACTCTTATCTCCAACTAATCCCAAAAAGGTGGAAGTGGAACTGTAACTCAAGTGTTCGAGTGCTAGCCTTCAGCTAAAAAGCTCAGGGCCAGCACTCAGGCCTTGAGTTCAAATCCCAGGATAGCCACATAAAAAATATACTGTTTTATATTCTCTCCAGCCCATTTCCTATTAATGCAATAATATCCATCTGTTAAATATGATTATGAACAAAATGCACCTCTTTCCAGCTTTTTAAACTCATTCTTTTCCCTGCTGTCCAGACAACTAAGGTGAGAATTTTAGCTGTTCCTTAAATGACATCCAAGGTTACCCAAGTGTCTCCAGGCCTCCAAGAATTTGTCAGTGGTGGGTAACAGAAGTAAGATATAGAAATCTGTCATCTACACTAACCTCTGTTATTAAGTGTAAAATTAACATTAATGTGATTACGAATGTAGCTATTAACAATAGTGATCATCTACTGCTCACTTTACTATGTTCAGGTACTACAGCAAGAATTTTACCTTCATTAATCTTCACAATAACCCATAAGATCAGGATTATTATAAGTATTACACTTAACACACTGAGTATCACACCAGTTAGAAAAACTTTTATAAGATACACCAGCCATGGTGGCTCATATCAGTAATCTCAGCACTTAAGGAAGCTGAGAGAAAAGAAGTATGAGTTTGAGGCCAATCTGAGATATACAACAAGACCCTATCCAAAAAAAAACAAAAAAAAAAAAGGGACAGGAATAGGAGAGAGGGTGGTGGAGAGAAAGAAAGGAAGGATAAAAAGAGGAAAAGAAAGCTTATAACAATAAGTGGAAAGACTATAATTTAAGCCCAGATTAGTTTAAATCTAAAACCACAATACTATAATGTCTGTAGGCCTCTTATTATTATAGCTAGTAAACCTCCTTTGTGTAGGACTTTTAGTTTTTCAACATTACCTATTCTGACAATACCAAGAACAGGTATAACTAATTCATAGATTAGGTAACTAGAAAGCCTGCAGCAATATATAGTAGTAACAAACTCAAAACCTCACAAGTCCATTGCTTTCCATTAAGGTCATAACCAAGATTATATTGTAGTTAGAACTTAAAAATTACTCCCATAAGCACTTTGAGTTAGATGTAGATGACAGCCCTATAGATTTTCCACTCAGGCTTCTCCTAGCTGCAGCGGGAATGCCAATTACAGAATTATGTCAGGAGTTCTAGCCTACTCCAGTCCATCCTCATTCAGCAAGTTTTCTTTTTCTATGTCGGCTCTCAGCTGACAGTGCTACTTTAAAAAAAGAAATCATTTCTGCAAACCCATTTGAAGCAACTCATCCCTCTGGCTTTTGGCAGAATAGAACTCTGCAGAACAATCGAGAAATCTATTTTTCAATGCTAAAATAGAAGTGCCTGTGTTTTAAGGGCTTTTTTTTTGGTGGAGGGGGGGACGTTTTATTTTATTAGATTAAGCCAAAAGTATAAATCTACGTGTAGATTTGGGGAGGCATTGAAATTGCTTTATATTTAATTTTGGGTTTTTAAAAAAAATATCAGTCATTAAAATGTCAATATGCTTTAAACTAGTAAGATTCATTGTATAATTAATTTTGGCAGCTTTCTTCATAAAGATCGGCACTTAACAGAGCCAATATTTAAAGATTTTTTTTTCTAATGAGTGATACATTGGGGATATAGTATTTCAATTCAGAGTCAGGCTTAGGGACAGACTGAACAGAAGGAGTGAGTGGGCATACAAGCAGCAAAGAAAAGGCAGCCCAAGGCCTGAGACTTAGGTGAACATAGGACCCTCAAGAAGCTCTTAATTGGGGCTGGGAAGGTGGCTCAGTGGTAGAGCGCTTGCCTTGCATGCCTGAGGCCCTGGGTTCGATTCCTCAGCACCACATAAGCAAAAAGAAAAAAGCCGGAAGTGGCACTGTGGCTCAAGTGGTAGAGTGCTAGCCTTGAGCTGAAGAGCTGAGGGACAGCGCTCAGGCTCAGAGTTCAGACCCCACGACCAGACCCCCCCAAAAAAATTAAAAAAAAGAAGCTCTTAATTGTAGGAACCTGTGCTCAATAAATGTTATCAATATTGATAATGTAAGCCCATTTCCTCATAATCAAGGATTCAGACCCATTTAGTGATGAAAATGATATATCATACTTGGCTTGAATAAATAAGATCTCACACAATTATATTTTTTTCAAATTTAAGAACTGTCTAAAGTTTACTTTAAATCACTTCTGCACAGATATATAATGGCTTAATCAAATCTAAAAACATAAAGTGTAACATCAGGTATGAAATGCAAATAAACTTATCCATTGATCATTTGAAGTTCAATGATATGTGGCAAGGAAAATTATTTATAACAACCCAATATTATAATGCCTGTATTATAACTCTTCTAACTTCACAAGATGAAATGTATGAGTTTAGAGTGGAAAGCAGAGATAGGCCAGGTGTGGGGGTACAGATCTATAATCCCAGAACCTAGGAGGCTAAGCAGGAGGATTCCTGTTTTAAGACCAACTAGGCTACATAGTGAGACCCTATCTCAAAATAAACAAAATGAAATAAAAAAAGAAGCAAAACAAAACAAAGATGTACTAGCTTTGTGAAAGTAACTCTTCAATTGTATACCTTTATAATGACAGTTTTAAAACAGAAAAAATTCACTGTTTAAATAGTAGCTGTAGTCCTTCAGAGTAAATTTTCCAGTGGTGTTAAAAATTAGCAGTAATACTGCTATCGTTCAGATAAGTTATGTTCCCCAAAGCCCCATGTATTAAGGGATTGGCACTATTGAGAGTAGTCTATCTTTATTAGGTAGAACCTAGTGGGGGAAAAATTAGACTACTGGACACATGCCTTAGGAAGGGATATTAGAGCCCCTATCCCTCCTCTTCCTTTCTCTTTTCTCTTCTGCCATGAAGTGAGCAGATCCACATGTTCCTATCTTGGTGGTCTGCCTCACTATAGGCCCAAAAGCAATGGAACCAACCAATCGTGAACTGAAACTTCTAGAACTGTAAACTTAAATGTCTTTTGTTCTTTTTAAGTTAGTTATCTCAGGTATTTTGTTATAGTAATGGAAAGCTGACTAACAACAACAACAAAAAAAAACGCCAAGAATTACTAGACTCAGATTTCAAATCCAATATGATAAGGCACAACATTTTATCTGTTCTTAAACTAAAAGTTTGGGGGATTGGAGATGTATCTCAGTGGTACAGTGTTTACCTAACATGTGTAAAGCCCTAACTTCACTTCCTGATATTGAAAACAAATAAGAAATAAATATTATTTAGCAGATTTATAGTAGATGAGGGAAACTGTTGGAAAATGGAGCTGGGGGGGGGGAAGTACTGCATCTAACTTATTTTTTAGAAAGAACTTTGATAATACAGTATTCAAAGTAAATGTTTTAATTAGATAACAAATTACTTATCTGGGTTTTTTTTGTTTTTTGTTTTTTTGCCAGTTGTGAGGCTTGAACTCCAGGCCTGGGCGCTGTCTCTCAGCTCTTCAGCTCAAGGCTAGTGCTCTACCACTTGAGCCACAGCGCCACTTCCAGATTTTTCTGCTTATGTGATGCTGAGGAATCCAACCCAGGGCCTGATGCATACAAGGCAAGCGCTCTACCACCAAGCCACCTTCCCAGCCCTTTACCTGTTTTTTTTTTTAATGTGTGTCATCTTCACTATTCTGAATTGTTAGAGTTCTACATATGTTCAATAACTAAAACAAGTTATATATTTTGCATAATATAACATTAAGCTCTGACTAGTAATACAAACATAGCACTAGACTGCCAATATTTTAAATTCTCTACAATCTTAAGCTAGTCCTCAAGTGCAAAAAAAATGTGAAAAGAGGCTTTCTATTTATTTTAGGATATAGATATCAATTTATAAGAAAGAGACAATTCTTAGTTAAAAGTAATTATTACAAAGCATTTCTAATAAAGCAGAGAAATAATTAGATTCTTTGTTGTTCAATTTGGAGTCTATTGAGCCATTAAAAACTGTTTCAAAAACAATAAAATACTCTAGCATTCACTTTCCCCCAACCAAACAACCTAGTCTTAGTTCCTATGGCAGACAGCAAGAATTAGAAAAGGAAGAAACAAACACATGTTTGAGAGTTCCAGTTGGGTGGCATATAGTATAGGTAATAGTAACCTTGGAATTGAAGAGGGAAATGATCTTCCCCCACACAACTTGCTTTTCTGAATCTACTGTTACAGCCTCCAGATCCTCTTCACCATCTCCATTTCCCCAGGTAAAACCTCCCACCTCTTCCCTGGATAACTTTAAAAGCTCCTAATTGATCTCTCTTCTTTTGCCTTTGTCCCTGCAATTTGTTCTCATCCCAGCAACCAGACTGATGCGCTTACAGTTCTCCTCTCTTATTTTATTCAAAGACAACAAGCCCTATCCAAACTATTCCCCATCCTGTCTTCTCCCCTCAGTGATTCAGTTCCACTACTCTGGCAACTTTGCTGGCTTAGGAACAGACCATTCTCACCTCAGGTACTTTGTGGCTGCTCTTCCCTTTACTCAAGTTTTTATTTTTTTAATTTATTTTAATTTTATTTATTTATTTATTTCTTGCAACACTGAACTCAAGGCTTTCGGTTTGCCAGTCTCACACTCTACCATTTGAATCATCCATAGCTCTACCCACAAAGTTGTTTTTTTTTTTTTGGGGGGGGGGTCCGGTCGTGGGGCCTGAACTCTGGGCCTGGGCACTGTCCCTCAGCTCTTCAGCTCAAGGCTAGCGCTCCACCACTTGAGCTACAGCGCCACTTTCGCCTTTTTCCTTTTTGCTTATGTGGTGCTGAGGAATCGAACCCAGGCAAGCACTCTACCGCTGAGCCACCTTCCCAGCCCCATACCCACAAAGTTTTTATCTGGAATCCTCATAGCTTATTCCTTTTACTTCCTTCAGGATTTTTGCTCATTCTGCAAATGATTCTGGGAAACCAGTAGCTCCCAGTTATTGAGTGCTAAGACTTGAATTCAGAACTTCTCACTCATAGCTGGCACTCTATCACTTAAGTCATGCCTCCAGTTCTAGCTTTTTGCTGCTTTATTGGAGATAAGAGTCTCTTAGGTTTGTTTGCCTAGGTTTGTCTTTGAATAGAGATCCTCAGATTCAGCCTCCAGAGTAGCCAGGATTATAGGTGAGAGCCACTAGTACCCAGCTAATTGATTTTTTTAAATAGGGTGGCATAATGTTTCCCAGGCTGGCTCACAACATCCTCCTGCCTCAGCCTCATGAATACTGTGACTACAGCCTCATAGCACCACCGAATACCCTATTTATAACTGAAAACCTTACAGTATATATATATATGTATATATATATATATATATATATGTATATAGCATTACATTATTATCACTGCAAACCTCCCCCTTGTTCCTTCTTTAGGCTAGTTTTTTTTTCCCATAAAACTCACAACCACATAATTACTACATATATTTACTTGCTTTGTTTGTTGTCAGATTGTCCTCATTGGTTTACAAATTCTATGAGGTTAGAGATTTCTGTGTTTTATTCAGTGCTGTATTTCTTTCTTTCCTTTTTTCTTTTTCTTTTCTTTTTGGTCGGTCATGGGGCTTGAACTCTGAGCCTGGGTGCTATCCCTCAGCTGTTCAAGGCTAGCTCTCTACCACTTGAGCCACAGCACCACTTCTGATTTTCTGGTGGTTTATTGGAGATAAGAGTTTCACAGACTTTCCTGCGCAGGCTGGGTTTGAACCATGATCCTCAGATCTCAGCTTCCTTAGTAGCTAGAATTACCAGCATGAGCCACCAACACCCAGATTCTCTTCTTTCCTTTCCTTTCCTTTTCCTTTTTTCCTTTCTTCCTTCCTTCCTTCCTTCCTTCCTTCTTTTTCTTTCTTTCATCAGTTGTGGGGCTTGAACTCAGGGCCTGGGTGCTGTCCCTGAGCTCTTTTTCTCAAGGCTAGTGCTCTACTACTTTGAGCCACGGTGCCACTTCTGGTTTTTGAGTGGTTAATTGTTGTAATTAAGAGTCTGACAACCTTTGCTGCCCAACCTGGCTTTAAACTGTGATCCTGAGAACTCAGCCTCCTGAGTAGCTAGGATTACAGGTATAAGCCAATAGCACCTGGCTTTAAGTACTGTCTTTCTTTCTTTCTTCCTTTTTTGGGGGGGGGTCCGGTCATGGGGCCTGAACTCTGGGCCTGGGCGCTGTCCCTCAGCTCTTCAGCTCAAGGCTAGCGCTCTACCACTTGAGTCACAGCACCACTTCCAGCTTTTTTGGTTATATGGTACTGAGAAATCAAACCCAGGGCCTCAGGCATGCAAGGCAAGCGCTCTACCACTGAGCCACCTTCCCAGCCCTAGTGCTGTATTTCTATAGCTAGTATATACTTTGTATCCAACAAATGCTTATTGGCTGAATGAATATCTGTACAAATCTAGTAACCAGTACTGTGAATGAGATAGGGGCATGATATAAGCAATAGAGGAGTACCTTGACTCAAGCATAAAGCTCTGAGCTCAAACACTAGTGCTGAAAATAAAACAGAAGAAAACAAAACAAAAACACTCACAAGTAACACACACACACACACACACACACACAATCAAGCAGATTGTGGTCCCAGCTACTCCGGAGGCAAAGGTAGGAGGATCATGATTTTAGGCCAGCCCAGACAAAGTTAGTATCCTATCTGAAAATGAAACTAGAAGCAAAAGGACCAGGGACAGTTCTCAAGTGAGAGTGCTTGCCTATGAGGCTCTGAGTTCAATTCCGAGGGCCACAAAACAAAAAAAATAAAAAAATATTATATAGAAGTAATTTATGCAACAAATTGATAAAAATTTATAGTTACATAAATGAACACGTAACATAGTAGATGCGATAGTCCAAAATATTAGGGAGCACAGGAGCTGAGACAGGATCATTTGAGCCTAGGAGTTTAAGTCCTGGTTGGGCAACATAGTAAGACCCGGTTTCAAAAAATACAAACAAGGGAGGGGGGATGGAAAGGGAGGGGAAGGGGAAACAAAGGAGGAGGCAACAATGCTTGATAAGAAATGTCCTCATTACCTTGCCCATGTAACTGTAACCCCTCTGTATGGTATTTTCACACACACACAAAAAAAAACAGCTACATGAAAACACACACACATACACAAACCATATACAGATTTTTTTTTTTCTTGTCAGTCATGGGCTTGAACACTGGGCCTGGGCGTTGTCCCTCAGTTCTTCAGCTCAAGGCTAGCCCTCTACTACTTGAGCCACAGTGCCACTTCTGGTTTTCTGGTGGTCTATTGGAGATAAGAGTCTCATAGACTTTCCTACCCCTGCTGGCTTTGAACCACACTATTCTCAGATCTCAGCCTCCTGAGTAGCTAGGATTATAGGTGTGAGCTACCAGGGCTCTGCTATACACAGATTTAACAAACATTTTGTAATCCATTTCAGCTCAAACAATGTTTAAGTGATTTCCGGCTGTTCTTGTAACCATTACTTACTCAGCCAGCACAAGGTATTAGTTTCTTCTTGGTAGTCCAAGGGTGCCCTCTATCTGAGTGCTGAAAAAAATCCAGAGGCAAATTAACACTTAACAAAGCTGATAATTTCTCAAGTAAATTCTTAATCCGTAGATCTATGGAATTGATTCTCTCTTTAATTACTGCTGGAAAGTGCTCAGAAAAAAACAAATGTCATTTGTTACGAGACCACCAGAATAATTAAATCTATGACTCTGTAACTGACCTGGAAATGTGGAGAAAAGTTTCTTATTTTTCTCAGTATTTATCCCATATCATGCACTAAGATTTTTGGCATGAATCACCTATATAAGTATATTGATCTCTTTGTTTGTTCTGCCCATGTAAAACTATACTTTAACATGCCATTGTAGCAGTGTGCCCAGTAATGAGTTTCGCCAACATTAAATATTTATTGAGTCTCTTTTAAGTACAGGACACTATACTTGCAGAAAGGACAGAGAGAACAGAACATAACGGAAGAGAACAGAAGAGAAGGGAACTCTCTACTGGAGAAATAATATAGTTTCTAAGTCAGGTGTTTATAAAGGATGTATACAAAGAAATATGATAAAAATCTCATTGAAAAATATGCTTCTCTCAATTTGCTGCTTTGTAGAATCTTAGGAAAGTTACTCAACTTCTCTTAAGTTCAGTGTTTCTATAATATAGAGATAATGTCTACTTCAAAAGAAAGTTGTAGCCGGGCACTGGTGGCTCATCCCTATAATGCTAGCTATTCAGGAAGCTAAGATCTGAGAATCACAGTTCAAAGTCAGCCTGAGCAGGAAAGTCCGTAAGACTCTTACTTCCAATTAACCACCAGAAAAAAGTGGTGTTGTGGCTCAAAGTGGTAGAGCATTAGCTTTGGGCAAAAGAGTTCACTGACAGCACCCAGGCCCTGAGTTCAAGCCCTATGACCAATAAAAAAAGTTGCAAAGCTTAGCAGAGACATTTATGAAGGCCTCAGCACAGGCCTAGGTGCTATTAGTATTTTGTTGTTCACCAACAAAAGGTAGCTGTTTTTATTACTATTATTATGAAAAGGTTCTTTTTTAAATGAAAAGATTCTTTTTTAAATGAAAAGATTCTTTTTTAAATGAAAAGATTCTTGAATAATAGCATACTAAGAGATTTCATTTTCTTCTAGCGGAAATATGTGTAAGCAAAATATTTGCTTGATATTCTATTTTTTTTGGTGGGGGGACAGTATTAGTATTGCTTTCAGGGCCTTGCACTCACCTGACTTGCTTTGTTCATGAGTGACACTCTGTCACTTGAGCCACACCTTTAGTCTGGCTTTTTTCTTTTTATAGTCCTGGGGTTTGAATTCATGGTCTCATGCTTGATGAGCAAGTGCTCAACTACTTGAGCCACGCCTCCAGCTAGATAATAAAAGATTTCTAAAGAAAACTAAATATAAAAATTATTATACTGAGGCTGGGGAAGTGGCTCAGTGGTAGAGTGCTTGCCTCCCATGCATGAGGCCCTGGGTTCGATTCTTCAGCATCACATAAAGAGAAAAGGCCAGAAGTGGCACTGTGGCTCATTGGTAGAGCGCTAGCCTTGAGATGAACAGCTCAGGGACAGCGCCCAGGCCTAGAGTTCAAGCTCCACAATTGACCAAAAAAAAATTATTATACTTGAGATTCCTTTACTCTTAATGAGATTTAGGGAGATACAAGAATATGTATTTGTGGGTACTTCAGATGGCTTGTTTGTTCCTTTGAAACCTGTCAACAATTTTGTCACATTTATGGCTATCTACATATGTAATAACATGAAAGCTCAAGAACAGAATCGAGATCATAAAAGGAATCTCAGAAATAATCTATTCGGATTGGTTTTTATGAATAAGTACTTATAAACAATGCTATTTGAAAGTTCACCTTATAAATTTTATTAATTTCTGGACTGGGAATGTAGCTTAGTGGTAGAGTGCTTGCCTAGCATACATGAAGCCCTGGGTTTGATTCCTCAGTACCACATAAACAGAAAAAGCCAGAAGTGGCACTGTGGCTCAAGTGGTAGAGTGCTAGCCTTGAGCAGAAAGAAACACAGGGACAGTGCCTAGGGCCTGAGTTCAAGCCCCAGGACTTGGGAAAAAAAATTCTCTGGAGAGAATATGACAGATACATTTATATTGTTAAGAAATAGTGAAATTAGCATGGTATAATTTGCTAAGAAAAATTAAGGTAGGCTAAAGACTATGTACTATCTCATTTAATTTTCCTACTACCAGAGTTAGCTGTTACTTTCTCCATTTGCAAAGATTCTGAGGCATAGAGAGGTTATGTAACTTACTAAATTCACATAGCTAGAACACAGAATTAAATTCTGATTATAGAATTAAATTCTGGCTGATTCCACAGTCTGAAATCTTAACCTCTACCTTTTAGTCTTCCTGACACTTAAAAAACAATCTTCCTATATTATTCCTCTTCCTCTCCCCTCCTCCTTTATCTCTTTCTCCTTTTCTTTACCTTTTGGTAGTACTGAGGACTTAAACTCAGGGCTTTGGCAGGAGAGCACTGCTCCACTTAAGCCACTTCCCCACCACTACCTTTTCTTTCTTTAGTGTTTGTTCTGTTTGTTTTTTCAGATAAGACCTCATATTTTCCCCAGACTGGTGAGACCCACTCAGATCATGATCCTCCCACCTACCTTGACCACGTAACTGAGACTGCAGATGTAGTCACACTATATTGATCTTATTGGCTGAGATCAAATCTTGCAAACCTTATACCTGGGTTGGCCTTGAACCCCGACCCTCCCAAGGTCTTGCCTCCTGAGTTAGCTGGAATTACAAGCAGGGTAAACCACTATGCTCAGCCAATAATCTTAAATATCCATTTTGTTGCTAAACTTTCGTAGTTCCTTAAATAAAAATGTGTGCGTTTTCCCTTTTATATACCCAGCTACCATCCCCCAAGTGCCCAGGTACAGCCCCCCCCCCCCGGGGGCAGTCTGAAGTCCCCCAACATTGCTAAAAGATAGTCCCTTTGGTCCTCTCATTCAACGAATTCCTGTTGAACTGCAGCAGTGTGTTTCTCTGCGGAAAACTAACACGGGCCTCGCTTGCAGCCACGACCCACAGGCGCTCTCCCTGCCTGTCGATCGGTGTTGGCCACGGCCTCCTCATCGCTGCGTGTGATGTACCACGCGCCGTCCCCGGCGCCCGGGGGGCCTGCGGCTTCTTCCCCGCGTCCCTCACGGCCACCCGCGGCCCCGCTTCGGCCTCACAGCCGGCCTCAGACTATGCGGCGCCATCCTCCCTGCCGACGCAGGAGAGGCTTCAGGCCACGGCCAGGCCTATAGGACTGAAGGCCGGAGGGGGGGGGGCCTGGAAGTTTGGGGCTCGCAGACCCCCCCTCCTGGCCGGCAGGGGCGGACGGGGAAGGGCGCGGGACGCAGGGTGTCTCAGTCTGGGGTTTCCTCCCGCGGAGAGGCCCGGCCCCCGGGACTCCGAGCAGAACTACAACTCCCAGCTCCGTGGCTTCCCGGACTTCCGGCACTCAGCTACCGCCTAGCCGGAAGCAGCTGAGACCCGGCCAACTGAGCCGGGGGCGGGGGGATTTAATTCAGCCGGAGGAAGGGGGCGGGGAGAGTCGTGGGGGGCACCTGACATTTCACCACCATGAACGTGGTTTTTGCTGTGAAGCAGTACGTTTCCAAAATGATAGAGGACAGCGGGCCTGGGATGAAAGTGCTGCTCATGGACAAAGAGACGGTGAGTGGGCTTTGGTCGGCGTGGGTTGGCGGACGGGTCCTCCCTCCCTGGGTGTGTAGCCGCTCCGAAGGCCATTTAATTCGAGGTAATGAGGGTCAGTCCTGTGTCGCACTGGAAAGTTGTGTGAGGCTTTCCCAGGGGGTTTTCCATCCAAATGGCTCTGAATCGGTGCCTGGAGACTTCTTGTACCCGACACAATGTCTGTACTAAGAAATCAGCTCCTGTGTGAGAATACGTGGAAGCTTTCAGGACACTCCTGCTGTTTTCACTCAGGCTGGTGTTTTCCAAGAAAAGCTGTTACAGCTCAAACTGGAATGACAGGTTGTTGGCCACAGACATAAAGAAAGGGAAACACTTGAATGAGATGGGAAACATTTCTTGTTCAATTTATGGACTGTTCCTGTTCCAACAGAGCATGTTTTTCATGCTGACACGTTACTTCCTGTTTTGGATGTTCAGTGAATGTTATTCTGTATTTTAGAGCTTATCAAGTTAGATCTTAGTGCTTTCTTAAAAAATTTTTTAAAGGTTTTCTTTCTGAACTAGCATCACCTGGTTAATTCTTTTCCTTTCCAGACTGGTATCGTGAGTATGGTATATACACAATCAGAGATTCTTCAGAAGGAAGTATACCTCTTTGAACGCATTGATTCTCAAAATCGAGAGATCATGAAACACCTGAAGGCAATTTGTTTTCTTCGACCTACAAAGGTACTACACAAACTTGATCTACCGTCTTCCCAGACAAATGCAGAGCATTCTGACCTGAAAGCATTATGAAGGCAAAATAAATTTATATTATCATCATTTGTGTATTATAATTATCCTAGTTTGTCCGTTACAACTTTCATTCTTCTCTTTATCATAGATCGGTGTACACCTTTCAGCCAGTTTTTCCTTTAAGATGCTATTGAGGTTCATGGCACTTCCCAAAGTTACTAACTACTCTGATAGAGACTCATATCACTTTATTCCTGGATTAACTTCCATACTTTTCAGTTAACACCACTGGCACTTACTTAATCTTATATATAGTTGTTAGTATTTTTAAACCTTTTTCATTTTATTCACATCTATACCTAGAAACAAATAGTAGTTTACTTTTACTTTCATGATTACATCTATAGTTAGTGACCCAATAGTCACTAGATTGCTAGATTGGCCTTCCGTTATGTATCCTACCTTCCTGTAACTCAATTTTGCTTTTCCAATTTCCAACTGGACTTATTTTGCTCAAAGTTAGAATTCTGCCATTTAAGCCACAGCTCCACTTCAGCTTTTTAGAGATAAAAGACTCATTTTCCTGCCTGGGCTGTCTTCAAACTATGACCCTCAGATATCAGCCACCTGAGTAGCTAGGATTACATGTGTATGAGCCACCAGTGCCCAACTCGTTTTTCAGTTTTTGTCCATCACTTTCTAAATTTAAGCATCTCCTTTAAAAATCTTTTGCTAGGGGGCTGGGATGGTGGCTCAGTGGTAGAGCGCTTGCCTTGCATGCCTGAGGCCCTGAGTTTGATTCCTCAGCACCACATAAGAAAAAAGAAAAAAGCCGGAAGTGGCGCTGTGGCTCAAGTGGTAGAGCGCTAGCCTTGAGCTGAAGAGCTAAGGGACAGCGCCCAGGCCCAGAGTTCAGGCCCCAGGACCGGACCCAAAAATAAATAAATAATCTTTTGCTAGGGCTGGGAATGTGGCTTAGTGGTAAAGTGCTTGTCTAACATGCATGGAACCCTGAGTTCAATTCCTCAGTACCACATAAACAGAAAAAGCTAGAAGTGGCATTGTGGCTCAAGTGGTAGAGTGCTAACCTTGAGCAGAAGCTCAGGGACAGTGCCCAGGCCCTGAGTTCAAGCCCCAGGACTGGAACATAAATTCTTTGCTATTTCTATCTTATTTTGTATATTCTCTTGTTTCATATCCATGTTCTTCAACTCTATTGCACTTTCACCATGCTTGTACATTGTGTACTTCTCAAAATAAAAATCTGACTATATCACTGTTGCTTGAAATCCTAAGATGACTTCTCATTGCTTTTGTTACATAGACAGAACTCTTTTCTGTGGCCCATTGTGGTCTAGTTTCTACTATTTCTTTAGCCTCATTTCAAACTTTTCCATTTTGTACTCTACACCTACACCAAAAGTCTTTTAGTCCACTGCATTTCCTCTTATTCCAGCATGCCACAGGACTTCGCATGGGCTCCTCCTTTTGTCTAGAACTTCTCAAGTCCTCAGGAAAACCCTCCCGGGGCTTACTGACCAGTCAAACTCCTTTGATTAAACGCAGCACTATCTTTTCCCTTCCCAGTCACTTGTCATGGTAAAGTTATATGGTTTGTGATTAATATTTGTCTTTCCTGTCAGCAGTAAGCTCTATGAGAGCAGAAGTTATATTTATTTTCTCTCATTAATGTGTCCTCTATATTTGCTACAGAGAACACTTAATGAATATTTGCTTCATATAACTTGATGAATATAAATTGTTTCATATTTGTTGTTCTGACTCATAAAATTTTGTTTCAAGACAGGTTTTAATAGATCATTTAATTCATTATTCCCCCAACTGTGAGAGAACCTCTTTCACAGCAATATGCACTCTCAAACTCTCTTAGGCTTCGTCTTTTTTACCTAGCATATTATGAGAAAGTAATCATAGATTTAAAATATTTTTATTTGAAGCCTGTAATCCTAGCTACCTTGGAGACAGGCAGGAGATTAAGGTTCAAGGCCAGCCCAGACAAAATAAGGTCTGGAAACTCCATATCAACCAGCAGCTGGATATGGTGGTGTGTACAAGTTATTCCAGCTATGGAAAAAGCACAAATGGGATCAATGTCCAGGCCAGCCTGGGCAAAAAAATGAGTCCCTATTTCAAAAATAACCAACTCAAGCCAGAAGTGGAGCTATGGCTCAAGTGGTAGAGTGTTATCCTTGAGTACAAAAACTTAGGAACAGGGCCTAGGCCCTGAATTTGAGCCCCAGGACTGGCATCATTAAAAAAAAAAAACACCAAAAACTTCAAAAAGTGGCAGATAGAGTGACTCAAGTGGTAGAGTGTCTGCCTAGCAAGTACAAGACTGAATTCAAAACTCAGTATCATCAAAAAATAATTTTTTCCAGATGTATTGATACACTCCTGCAATTCTTAGCACTTGGATACTGAAGCAAGAAAATAGAGAGCTCAAGATCCACATAGCAGACCTACGAAGCCTGCGTGACTGCCATAAAAATGTTTGCCCTTAAGGTTTTGTCATTTAATTTTTAATGCATTTAAGTCTAGAGGATAATTTTACTTTTCTCCATTTAGTAAATAATATACCTTAAGCTGTTTTTCATAGTGTAAATAAAAATGAATATTAAAGTTTAAAAGACCATAGAATGTTTAGTTTTGGAGCCAGTTTATGTAAAACTTGACCCATGTGTTATAGTTTCAAATATAGATAAAATATATGTCATGACTTTTCATAGTTGGAATTGTCATAGTTAGAAAGGTCATATAAAAACTGTTGTTTTGCTTCTAACAATCATATTTTAAAATAATGAAAGAAAATGTCAGCATGTTGTTTGCAAAACTTCACAAACATTACAGTCATGTAGACTCTTCAGTCCCAATAAGTTAAAGGATTACACACATTTTAATTTTCTAAATAAAGATTTTGATTATATGAATACAATTTACAGACAAGCATCTTGAAGTAAATTTGCATAATTATTTTATATTACATTATTTGCATCATATATATATATATAATAACATTTTTATTTATTTTGCCAGTTCTAGGGCTTGAACTTTGGGCCTGGGCACTAACCCTAAAGCTAGCACTCTTATCACTAGAGCCATAGCTCCACTTCTTTTTCTGGATAACTGGAAATTTAGGGACTTTTCTGTTTGGGTTGGCTTTGAAACAGATCTCAGATCTCAGCTCCTGGAATAGCTAGTAGGCGTGAGCCACCAGCACCCAACTTACATCCTTTATATTTTTATCTTAATAAAGCCAAGATAAGAAAACGAGCACGGGGGGTAACACTGTTAAAAAAAGAAATGTACTAGCCAGGTGCCAGTGGCTCATGCCTATAATCCTAGCTGCTAAGGAGAATGAGATCTGAGGATCACGGTTCAAAGCCAACCAGGGCAGGAAAGTCCTTGAGACTCTTATCTCCAATTAATCACCAAAAAACTGGAATAAGTGCTGTGGCTCAAGTGATAGAGTTCTAGCCTCGAGTTGAACTCGCTGAGGGACAGCACACAGGCCCAGAGTTCAAGCTCCACAACTGACAAAAAAAAAGAAAAAGAAAAGAAAAGAAATGTACTCCTTATCTTACTTATATAATTATAACTAACCTCCCTGTACATCACCCTTACAATAAAATTTGAATTAAAAAATAAAGGTAGTTAATATTAACTGTATATTAATTTTAATATATGTATACTATTAAATTCTATGTATGATTCTAGTTGTCATATTTAATATTTCCTTTTTGTCTTCAGCCCTCACTAGTTAACACATAGTCTTGTCCTCAGCATACAATCGATTCAGTAAATAAATCAATCAATGGATGATACTTACTACTTTTCGATTTAAGAGTTTTCTTCATATTTGCTTTGTTTAATTGTTCTGTATTTTCTAGGAGAATGTGGATTATCTGATTCAGGAACTCCGAAGACCCAAATACAGTATATATTTTATTTGTAAGTATGTTAGTTCCTTGTTCAGTCATGTATATGTGTCCCAGGTTTTATGTTCCATAGAGCACTTTGTATCATCAAGTCCATTGAATCCCTCAGTGTAAAAGTCTGGCTTATGTGACAGCCTTTCAAAGTAGTAAAGGTATTGTAGCCAGAATTCTCTTAAAAAGAGCTAAATATGACTTCCATTTATCATTGTCTTCTTAAAAAGTAAAAGCCTTTTTAGTTTTATTTTGCCTTTCAAGATGCTTCATAAGTAAAAAGTTTTAAGTTGTCAAATTTTACATTCTACCTCCACCAAAAAGGAAACAAAACCAAAGTCATGTTTACTTATTTCTATATTTCACTTACAAATAGATGCTGATTTTATTTGGGAACATGCTATACTTGGTACGTTAGAAAAGTAAAGATTTACTTTGCATATATCCAGCTTCTCTTTGCTACTTTATGTAATGCATGAATGTACAAATCATCCGGTAGTTATCGGTTGGAAGTCTGGAAATAAAGTAGGTTTATGATTACTATACAATTGAGGTGGCTTTTTCTGATCTAATACATTCTGCTATGGAAGTTACATCTGTTCTCCTCTAGATGTCATTATTGATCTTTGAAGAATTAGCAATGGTTCCAAAACAAAGGACAAAACAACACTCAGTCCCATTTAAGATGTTCTAAAGCTTTTGAGTTTTAGGGTTTACACTATAGTCCGCATATTGTATAATTTAATTATCTTACAAAACATTAACATTTGTAGCAGCACTACATTTTAAAAGAATTATCCATTTTATTTTCTTTGATCCTTTATAACATCTCAAAAGGTATGAAAAGGTATGAATGAGCTATTTTGTTAGTCTTTCATCCCAATTTTTGTTCGTTTCTTTTAGTTATTTGTTTTTGGCTAATAGTCATCATTTTTCTTTTTTAATTACACTTTTAATTTTGAAATAATTGAAGATTTACATGTGCTATGGTTTGCATATGGTTTGTTCCCTCCAAAACCTGTGTTAAAATTTAGTGCCTATTGTAAGATATTAAACTAAATTTTCCATAGTCTGGATCATCTGAATTATACCACCATGGAAGTAGTTTTACATGTTTCTTGCAGTTTAAAATATTCCTCTACCTGTAAATTCCTAGATAGATGTACAGCCTTGATTGGGTTAAGTTTCCATTTGTCTTTGGCAGGATACTCAATAAGTTATATTGCATCATTTCATTACTTGTTTGTTCTTGAGACACCAACAACTGTTGATGCTCAGTGCTTAGGGTCCATCACTAGGGACATCTAATTCAATTGTAACATTTCTTCTATATTTTTGCTTTGGTAGTGATTTTTGTAGGTTGTTTGTAGATTGAGTTATGTAACTCAAGCTGGCCTTGAGTTTACTGTGTGATCCAAGCAGGCCTCAAATTTACAACCTTCCTAATGTATTCTCCTAAGTGCTGGCTGGGACTACTCTGGACAGCATGTGCCGCTACACCTGGCTTTCTTCTTTATTTTTAGTTTGTTTTTGGTTTTGTTTTCAGTACTGGGATTTAAAATCAGGGTCCTGTGCTTGCCAGGCAAGTGACTTAACAACTTGAGCCACACTGTCAGCCCATTTTTGCATTGGTTATTTTCAGGGTAGGGACTAGTTTTATATTCTGGCTGGCATGGGCTGCAGCCTGTCTATTTATGCTTTCTGGAGTCATTAGGGTGACAGGCTCACAGTACCAGGCCTACCCATTATATTATCCCAAAGCTGGGATAGCAGGTGCCAGCTACCAAAGCTCAGCCATTTGGTTGAGATGGAGTCTTGTCTTGTGAACTTTTATGATGAACTGGCCTCAAATCTTGCTCCCTCAAACAAACCTTTGCCTCCCAAATAGCTTGGGTCACAGCATTTGGCTAGATGAAATATTTTATAAAGAATTTTTTTCTAGCTGGGCAGCGGTGGCTCACACCTGTAATCCTGGCTACTTAGGAGGCTGAGATCTGAAGATGGCGGTTCAAGGCCAGCCCAAGGCAGCCAAGTCCATGAGACTCCTATCTCCAATTAACCACCAGAAAACTAGAAGTGGCGCTGTGGCTCAAGTGGTAGAGTACTTACTTTGAACTGAAGAGCTGAGGGACAGCACCCAAGCCCAGAGTTCAAGACCCACAACTGACAACAAAAAATAAATTAAAAATAAGAAAATTTTTCTAAGGGTTGGGAATGTAGTTCAATGGTTGAGTTTTTGGCCTATATGGGCAAAGCTATAGGTTTGGATCCCAGGACTGAAAAAAAAATTCCTCATCTACTATTTAATATAATTTACATAAAAGAAAGGATTAAAAGGAAGAATTGCTTTTTTCCCTTGATTTACTATTTTCATATAATGACTTGATTGCCTAAGAAGATTCTCTAGTATTTCCTATGGTGGTCTTTTTTGTATTATTTATAGATTTAAGCATTTATAAACTGTTTTCAATTTGAAGGCATATGGCTTTGGCATATACCATATTTTGAACTAAACTTTACTTATTCATTAGGTTTTAACTATCAGGCCCATTTATGTCTAGTTGCAGCAGAGATAATCTCCTTACAGTCAAATGGAACTCCTGTGTCTGTTTCAGATTTCAGTAATGTGATCAGCAAAAGTGATGTGAAATCGTTAGCTGAAGCTGATGAACAGGAAGTTGTGGCTGAGGTTCAGGTAAATAAGTTGGTTTTGTAACATATCTCTTATATTAGCTCTTTGAAAAGATTTAATGTAAAAGATGCTGTCTCAAGAGAGGCAATTGAGCAGACAAATAAATGTGCATTACACGAGACTATATTTACATGTAAAAGGTTGAAAGAGGTATCAAATTGGATCTGAAAGGAAACAGTGGAAAGAAGAAGAATGGGCAATGAGCTGGTAAGCAGGGCTTCACAGGGTCAAGACAAGTACATTCATCAATGGGACTGTGCCTGATTGGGCAAGTAGGAAGTAAATATTGTAAGGGAGCTTTCTTTTAGTTTTGGCTAGTCCAGGGGCTTGAACTTAGGACCTGGGCACTGTTCCTGAGCTTCTTTTGTTCAAGACGAGCACCCTACCACTTGAGCCACAGCACCACTTGCAGCTTTTTCTGTTTATGTGTTACTGAAGTATCGAACCCAGGGTTTCATTCATGCTAAGCAAGCACTCTACCACTAACCCACATTTCCAGCCCTGTAAGGGAGCTTTCTTATAGTTACTGTTTGTAATTTTCTCTTTTCTAAACTTTTGTTATTAGGTTAAATCTTAGAAACTCTATAAACATTATTTAGCATGCCATATATATGTTAGGGCATATTATGTTACCTTTTCCTGCTTGACTACTTAATACACTGTTCTTTAATACATTTATCACAAACATTTGGATATATTTATCACCTAAGTGAAAAATAGTGCCTTCTTAAGCAGCAAAGTTTTGAATTTTTCAGAAGAACATCCTAGGTGATAAATTAATAAAAAGATAACTTTTTAAAAATAATATTGTCCCTCATGAGGCTATATTGGAAAGAAATAAAAGGACGGCAATGTTCTTTTATCTAGGTATAATGTAACACTGTATATCCCATGACATGGTTTTATTTTTTACTAATAAAATAAGGCCTGGAGGCCTCCAGAAATATGTGTACCTCTACAGTTTTTTAAAAAAAGATTTTACAATTATTTTAATTCCTTCACCCTTTTATTACTTACTTTAATGTTTTTGTATCTTTTTATATCTTGTATCATATATGAAAATATTTCTGCTTGTTATAATTGAAGTTCATAGAATGACTGATCACGGTGCTTTATTTCAGGAATTTTATGGTGATTATATTGCTGTGAATCCACATTTGTTTTCCCTCAATATTTTGGGTTGTTGTCAGGTATGGAAAAAAGACTTAAAACTAAATTAATTCATCAA
Source organism: Dipodomys ordii (assembly GCF_000151885.1). Lineage (NCBI taxonomy): Eukaryota > Metazoa > Chordata > Mammalia > Rodentia > Heteromyidae > Dipodomys > Dipodomys ordii. The sequence goes on from NW_012267242.1 coordinate 10,828,248, forward strand.
TTGGAAGTCAATAATAATTGGACAGGTAAAAAAATTAAAACATCTTTGAATTTAATGTTTTTTAACAAATAGGGTCGAAACTGGGATCCAGCCCAGCTCTCCAGAACAACTCAAGGACTGACAGCTCTCCTTTTATCTCTGAAGAAGTGTCCCATGATCCGTTATCAGCTTTCATCAGAGGCAGCAAAGAGACTTGCAGAATGTGTTAAGGCATGGCATTCCCTATCCTGGATTCTTTTTTTTTTTTAATTTTAAGTAAATTTGTTAATCTGTTCAGTAACAAATATGTATTCATTTATTTCATGTTGGAAAATATAGAAAATACAAAGAAAGAAATGAGAAATGAGTATAATCTCATTACCTGGAGATTGTACTGTTAATTTTCTGTCTCTCATATGCATAAATGCTGTGTATCTATGTATATATGTCTATGTATGTATGTGTGTTCATGCATATGTACCTATCCTTGATTCTGAAACATCAAATCCAGTCATGTCCCTCATATTTCAGAAACTATCAGGAATATTTTCTGTTAACAATTTGTTATATTTACTGGCAAAGAAGCACGTCTATAGAATTCAAAACAAAAAAGTAACAAATTAATAGCTAAGACTGTTAGGTTTAACGTAAGGCACATTCACAAGCTATTTAACACTTTGAGGTCCAGGTAAGCCACTTGTAAAGTAGGGTTTCAAGTTTTAACCTCTTAAATGGTATGCTGTAAAACTTTGTGAAACTTCTGAGTTCTTTTATGAAAGCCCATGAAGATGCAAAGAACTGTGTATGTTTTTTATTTATTTACTATTTTTATCATTTCTATAGACAACTAATTGACCAGGCAATTTTTCTCTTTTACATCACCAGCAAGTGATTACTAAGGAATATGAACTGTTTGAATTCCGGCGGACAGAGGTTCCTCCACTACTACTTATTTTAGATCGCTGCGATGATGCCATCACTCCTTTACTCAACCAGGTGCAGAGCCTTCTATTAGCCTAAAAAAAGGATGATTTTAAGTGGTATTTGTCAAAGTGCAGATATGGAAATAAGTAATATTGTCCATTCTATTTGCCTCCTATTGTCAGCTACTCTTGGTTTTTGCCTTGTATTCCCTTGTAGTTTAGTATCATTTTTCCAGCCACATTGTTAACTCCTTGTTCTGCATTATTTTTCCAATCCCTTTCTACAAAGCTCCCACTTCTAATCAAAGTAACTCCTAAACTGTGTAGTTTCTTTTTTCTTTTTCTTTTTCTTTTTTTTTGTCAGTTGTGGGGTTTGAACTCTGGGCCTGAGTACTGTCCCTCAGCAATTCAGCTCAAAGGCTAACGCTCTACCACTTGAGCTACAGTGCCACTTCCGGTTTTCTGGTGGTTTATTGGAGATAAGAGTTTCACGGAGTTTCCTGCTTGGGAGATCTCAGCCTCCTGAGTAGCTAGGATTACAGGCGTGAGCCACCAGCGCCCGTCTAAACTGTGTAGTTTCTAATTTCCAATATTTCCTTTTCTCTGTTTTCTTTCCCAGTCTTGTTGTTATTTCCTTGTAGACCCTCATTTCTTGTGGAATAGCATCTATTTGATTCTTTATTTATTAATTTACTTATTTCTGGTCATAGGGCTTGAAGTCAGGGCCTGGTCTCTTTCCCTAAGCAATTTTGCTTAAGGTTAATGCTCTCCCACTTTGAGTCACAGCTGCGCTTCTACTTTTCTGGTGGTTAGTTGGTGATAAGAGTCTCACAGACTTTCCTGCCTGGTGGCATTGAACCACAATCCTCAGGTTTCAGCCTCCTGAGTAGCTAGGATTACAGGCGTGAGCCACCAGCTCCTGGCTTTGATTCCTCACTTTTAATTTATTCTCACTTGAGTATATTCTACAAACCCAATGTTGTTAAGTGACTTTTCCTGAATAATAGTAAGCCTATTGATCCTGGCTTAGAAATCTTTGTTGGTTCCCATTTGCCTACTGGGTTAGAAAGAGTTTTCATAGCATGTACCAAACCTTGCACAAAACCTTCAGCTCACTGATGCAAGGATGCCATATCATTTCTTGCCATCATGCTTTAGTCTTAACTCTTGTCTAGACTGGCATGTTTGGAATACCTTTCCTTCTCATCTTCACCTTTCAAAATACTTGTCCTGGGCTGGGAAGGTGGCTTAGTGGTAGCATGCTTGCCTAGCATGCATGAAACCCTGGGTTCGATTCCTCTGTACCACATATACAGAAAAAGCTGGAGTTGGTGCTGTGGCTCAAGCGGTAGAATGCTAGCCTTGAGCTGAAGAGCACAGGGACAGCGCCCAGGCCGAGTTCAAGCGCCACGACCAATAAAAACAAAACAAAATACTTGTCCTTAAGACCACCCAAAAGCCACATAACATCTCTTTGGAGATTGTACTGTGTTCTTTCAGTCAGGCATGTTCTTTTCTCCCTAAACTCACTGTTGTAACTTTGGTTATTTTATCCTGGTGAAACTATATCACCAGTGTTTATTTTCTTACACGTGAAAACACAGTTCCTTACACATAATAAGGGGCCCTGTTAATAGTGTCTGGATTTATTTTTTTTTGGGGGGGGGTCCGGTTGTGGGGCCTGAACTCTGGGCCTGGGCGCTGTACCTCAGCTCTTCAGCTCAAGGCTAGCACTCTACCACTTGAGCCACAGTGCCACTTCCGGCTTTTTTCTTTTTGCTTATATGGTGCTGAGGAATCGAACCCAGGGCCTCATGCATGCAAGGCAAGCGCTCTACCACTGAGCCACCTTCCCAGCGCCAAGTGTCTGGATTTATAAGAAAGGCATAATCTATGTTTCAGTTTCTTCCCAGCTTATAATAGTGTCCAATCTGTGGTTGGAGAGTGAAAAAAACTTCTCTATCGTGTAAAGGGAACTCTGCATTTCTAAAATTGTTCACTAAAGGAACTTTTGATAGTATAAAAGAGTAGAAAGAAATATAATTGTCTATAATTCTGTGTTCCGAAGAAAAGCAACTATTTATTCAATAAATTTCACTGAGAACCTGTACCATGTATTGAACTAAGCATTGGCAATAATAGGTTAGAGATATAGTCTGAATCCTCAAAGAACTCATAATCCAATGAAGAAAGAAAAAAATGATCATTTTCATTATAGCGTAAGTGCTGTAGAACCAAGCACAGAATGCTGTCCACAGAAACATAAAACTTTGTTGTTCTTAATTTAAGCCCTAAAGGAACTTGGTGTTTCAAGGATTCCTTTGCAAATACTTTAGGAAATAAAGTACCTTCTTTATTATCTCTTAAATTATTTCTTAATAAATTTAGTTTGAGATAAAATGTATATGCTACAAATATACAATATTTCTAGCATTTGGATTCTACTTTTGTAATGAACCTATGAATAAAAGTAATCCATTCCTCATAAATAGGGACAAAGCAAAGTAGTTTCTCTTTTCTGGTTTTACCAAATACATTTACATTTTTAAAGATGGAAACTGATCCTTCACAACTCATTCTAGGTAAAATATAAAATATAACAAATTCAGAGGCAAGTTTCTGAATGTGCCAATGTTTTCATCAACTCACAATTTTTTTTTCTGATACTATTAGTAGTTCCAGGGTAAATATAGCACCACTCAGATCTGCAAGAACACACTTCTCCTGCTGCAGAAACCACAGAAGCGCACAGGAAATGGTACAGCTTGTAACTGCAGTACCAATATAGCCCTATCTGTGAAGCCAAAAATATACTCTTAATTCACAGGCAAAACTTGGAGCTAATGATAGATCTAATTTGTTTTCTTTCTATCATGAATATTCATCTTGCTGCCCTTCTTCTTAAAATGTGAAATCAAAAAGTATTTTGACTTTTGGGTGTTTAACCAATTAAAAAATGACAATCTTAATACATATTGTGGCATGAAGAATTAGAGTAATGTAAACTAACTAGAGAATCTTCATGTAACACAGGCTAGTTATTAAGGATGTTAATAGTTCTGTTTGTTTTCATGAACATTTAATATTTCCATTTATGAGTTACTACCATTTTTATTATAATTCTTTATTTAGTGGACATACCAGGCCATGGTTCATGAACTCCTAGGCATAAACAACAATCGGATTGATCTTTCCAGAGTGCCGGGGATCAGTAAAGACTTACGAGAGGTGGTCCTATCTGCTGAAAATGATGAATTCTATGCTAATGTACGTGGCTTTAATTTTTTTTATTGTTTCTAGTTGTCCAGCTCTTTTTATGTGAGAAGATCAATGTTGGCTTGTTAGAGTGGGGACACATGTGGGATTTCATGTGAAAGGACGAGAGCAGGATGCATCTTAGCGCAACAAAAAGGCTTAGATTCTGACCTATTAACTTTTTTTTCATAGAAATCACATAGTTATTTACTTCCCTTCCTTCCAGTAGCTCCTTGTGAGAATAATAATGGTATTCATCACTAGATTCTGGATAATGTCCAGATTTGGTAATTAAAATGGAATTTGCCCTTCAATACTATGCTCATGATTCTTTTTCATTTCTTCTTTTAAATAGTCAAACTAGTTGATGAACTATACTTCCAACTTTTTTTTTTTTTGCCTGTCATGGTACCTGAACGGGCCTGGGCACTGTCCCTCAGCTCTTCAGCTCAAGGCTAGTGCTCTACCACTTGAGCCACAGCACCACTTCGAGCTTTTTCTGCTTATGTGGTACTGAGGAATCGAACCCAGGGCCTCATGCATGCAAGGCAAGGACTCTGCCACTGAGCCACCTTCCCAGCCCCTTCCAACTTTTTTTTTTCACAGAATATGTACCTAAACTTTGCAGAGATTGGTAGCAATATAAAGAATCTTATGGAAGACTTCCAGAAGAGGAAACCAAAAGAACAACAAAAACTAGAGTCAATAGCAGACATGAAGGTAAATCAAATACATCAATGGTCTTATATATATATCTTTGGAACTACACATGTAAACGACATTTCTGAGATATTCTGGATCTTATTTCTACCTGATTCACTTTGTTTCATTTAAGACATTTTCTTTGATGTCCCTCTTTTAGTAAACAATACAGTGCAACATTCATCATCAGCCATGTGCTTTTTTTCTGTTTTTCATGATTCTTTGAAGACTCAATCTTTGACATAGACTTAAGCATAGTAAAATGCCTTGTGTTTAAGAGTAGTAGATGTCTTTGCCTGGACAGAAAAATTACTCCTGCTTTTTAAAATTACTTCTTCATACATGCCTATCCTCATTCAAAAAGTAACACAATCTCCCACTGATGTTTTTCCCTTGGCAGGCCTTTGTTGAGAATTATCCACAGTTTAAGAAGATGTCTGGGACTGTATCAAAGCACGTGACAGTAGTTGGAGAACTGTCTCGGTTGGTCAGTGAGCGGAATCTGCTGGAAGTTTCAGAGGTTGAGCAAGAATTGGCCTGTCAAAATGACCATTCTAGTGCTCTTCAGGTCAGTCTAATTTGATGAGCACCTACTATGTGTAAAACACTGTACCAGGCAAAGCAAGAGATGCAAAGGCAAGTAAACCTTCACCAACATGGCTTAACAATTTGGCTTAAACAAGGAGTTGAGGCAAGAACAAATGAATACTATTTAAGATGGATGTATAAGAATCACAGAAGAAGTATAACATCTAATCCCAAGGGTTCAGTGGGTTCATAGAGTATTTATCAAAGCATACTTACTTACTAGAAAGAGTGTTAGACTAGAATTTTAGTGTTTGGTTTACCACTTACTGACTCTGTAACCTGGAGTTGTTGATTTAACTTCTGAACCAGTTTTTACATTTATAAAATAGGTATAATACATATGACAGATAAGTTTTATTTCTTTTTTTATTAATTTAAGATTGCTTTTCATTCTACAAACATATGAATGTCTGCTACATGTACATACTTTTTTGATGATCTAGGATAAAAAGATGAATAAGATACCTTTTTTTCAATGTGTTTGCACTATAGAAGGAAAGAAAGAAATGAAAAGGAATTGTAATACCATGCAATAAACACTTCCATGGGAGGATTTACAAAAGAGTATACAAATATAGAGGAAGAACAGCTTCTTAGTGTTTCTTAGAGAACATGACATACAAACTGGATCTGGACAGATAAATGAGTAAAAATATCACGTAGAGAAAAAAGGAGGAATATTCTCAGCAGAGAAAATGTAGGCATAGAGGTACGTGTGTGTAAACAGGTAATAGTTCAAGATATGACCCAAGGAGTGGTTTTAGATAAGCTAGGAAAACAGACTGGAACAGATTGAAAGGAGGTTAGGCTTTAATGTCAAAATGATGAAAGCTACTGGAGGATTTTAGAAGTGACATATTAGATCTTGACCTCAGGAAATTTAATGTCTCATTGAAGAGACAAAACTAAGGCAAAAACATTGGATAATATTTCAAGATAATGTTTAAGTCAAAATTGTGATGCTGACTGTAATAGGACTTAAGGGTACTAGCAGTGTTTCTCTAAAAAGACAACATTAAGAAGAACCATAAAGAGTGAACAAAAATTTTTTCTTTTTCTTTTTTTTCTTTTCTTTTCTTTTTTTTTTGATGTTGGTCCTGGGTCTTGAACTCAGGCCTGGGCACTATCTCTTAGCTTTTTGCTTAAAGGCTAGCACTCTACCCACTTGATCCACAGCTCCACTAATGGCTATTTTAGTCAGTTAACTGGAGATAAGAGACTCATGGGCTTTCCTGCCCGGGCTGGCTTCAAACCTCAGTCCTCAGATCTCCGCCTCTTGAGTAGCTTGGATTATAGAAGTGAGCCACCAGCATCCAGCAGGCTAGTACTCTACCATCTGAGCCATGCTTCCAACCTTGAATGAATAAGATTTTGAAGGAGAATTTTTATCCAGAAATAACAAGGCAGGTGCTGGTGTCTCACTCCTGTAATACTATTCAAGAGGCTGAGACCAAGTTTGGTGGTTCAAAGCCAGCCTAGGCAGAAAAGTTCTTGATCCTTCACTAACCAGCAAAAAGCCTTTCTGAAGCTCAAGAGATAGAGTGCCAGCTGTGAGTAAGCAAGCCAAGCAAGAGCCCAAGGCCCTGAGTTCAAGCCATGAAACTATATATGCACACACGAAAAAGAACAATAAAAGCAAAGATGCAAAAGGACACAGGAAATAATAGTTTGACTTCTTTAGCATGGATATAGAAGAGATATAGAAGATAAAATTGAATTCATAAATAGGAATTAGTATATGAAGATGCTTGTAAGAATAATTCCTATTTGCTAAAATAGACGGAGATCCAGTATAGGGTCTACATACAAAGTTGTTATGTATTTTGGGAAATTCTAATAAGAACATGCTAGAGGTGAAAAATGGAAGCCAGAGAGCCTTGTAGAGTTACAGAGATAGTAATAAAAATGTCTAGTAAGGTTCAAATCTGGGAGACATAGCAACGAGGAAAAAAAAGAATTAAATGACAGATTGGATATAAGGATAGAAAGAACAAATTAGAGGTAATTCCAAGGTTCCTGAGAAATGACACGATCATTCTGTCAAATGACAAAAAAAATAATGTGTCAGAGATACCACTGACAAGTAATTTAGGAATAAATCTTTTGAGAGTTAGCTCATTTCTAAGTTACCTACAAAAAGCACAATTATAGGACATGGTATTTTAACATTTAGTTTCTTTCCTTTCTCTGCTGCATTTCTACTTTATTTTATAAAATTATGTCAGCCTGGTATATTGGAAACAGCATAGGTTTTGGAGTCAGATTTCCCTAGCTTATATCCTGTTTCTATTTATCACTTTCTTTGGGGAAATTACCACCTTTGCCTATGTATCAGGAATAATGATTCCAAATTTTGCTGTTGTTATGAGAATTCAGTGTGCTATGCCTCACATATGATAGATGCTTTGTAATGTTGGTTCCCTTTCCCTAAATGTAACTTTTTTATATACATGGTGAAATCAAAAAAAAGGAATTCCACCTGTGACTGCTGCCTTATACCAAGGCCCTTACTAGCACTTCCAAGGTTGTGTTGTTATTAGTTTAGTTTGGCTAGGTTTGTTGGGTTTCTTTTCCTCTTGTGTATGTGTTTGTTTGTAGCAATACTGGGATTTGAACTCAGGGTCTCATGCTTGCCAAGCAAGTACTCTACCACTTGAGCCATGCTTCCAGAGCCTCTTCAGTTTTTTTGAGACAGGGTCTTTCTATGTAGCTCAGGCTGGCCTCAAATTCACAAGCCTCCTACTTCAGTCTCCTGCACACTGGCTGTACAGTGATGTGCTGTCATGCCTGGCACCATTTTTGTTTTTAATTTTTTAAATACTTATCAAAATTTCCTTTGGAAACATCACAGTGTTGAAAATCACAATGATACTATTGCTTTATAGTTATGTAAAGTACCTTCTTATCACTGTTTTAATTTTATCTTGTTTTTTTTTTCCCTTCCAAATGAAAACCTGTAATATGACCTTTCCAAAGATGTTTCTCCTCATGATCTGAAAAATCTAAACTACTAGTCAAATGCATCTGTTTTGAGGATATGGATATGCTTAAATGGTGCATGTTTGGTTCTGGAACCAAATTTTTGTTAGCCTGCAGAATAAGTAGTTAGAAGTGGCAGAATATGTGCATTTTTTACTTACCATGATCAATAAAACAAATTCCATCTCAACTGCAAACTTCAATTCATTGCTTTTTGACGTATTACTGTCTAAGGTCAAGCCACGAAATGTTATAACCCATAGGAGGGTTATAACCTCTTCACTTGCTGTTAAACAAAAGTTCCCTTTATGGACTATTCAAACCATGTTATCAAAGAAATCCTTTATGATGTGGGGAGTCCATATGTATTGCTTGTTGTAAAACCCTAGCACCCTGAACAAGAAATCCTCAGTACAATTAAGTTCTAAAAATATTAAGTGAATCACAAAGCTCATATTTTTAAGTATCTACTTTTATATTATTACCATCATCATTATTATTTGTTTTAGTTCTGATGATCAAACCCAAGGCCTGTTCATGCTAGGAAAGCTCTGCTATTGAGCTACAGCCCCAGCTCATTATCTACTTTTGTGTGTGTTTGTGCTGGCTCATACCTATAGATTACTGTTGGTAAGTCTAGCTAGAACATGGACTTGAGACATGAGGTAGGTCCTGGTAGCTCGAAAGTGGGCAAAATAGACTATTCAAAGTCATCCCACAGGGACTGGGAAGGTGGCTCAGTGGTAGAGCGCTTGCCTTGCATGCATGAGGCCCTGGGTTCGATTCCTCAGCACCCCATAAGCAAAAAGAAAAAAGCCAGAAGTGGCGCTGTGGCTCAAGTGGTAGAGCGCTAGCCTTGATCTGAAGAGCTGAGGTACAGTGCCCAGGCCTAGAGTTCAGGCCCCATGACCGGACCCAAAACAAAAAACAAAACAAGAAAACAAAGTCATCCCACAGATCTGTGCCAAGTCTTCAAGGGTGAGCTCAGACAAGTCAGTATATCTAAATACTATACTAAATCTCAGGAAAAATAGGAGTGGTACCATGCATGGCAACTCATACATGTAATCCTAGCACTGAGAAGGTAAGGAGGTAGGAAGGATCAAGGTTCAAGACAAGACCAGGCAAAATTCCTATAGACTCCATCTCAACCAATAAAATGGGACAGAAATTGGCTTCACTCATCTGTGTTTCCCTAGCAGTGCTTGGCATACACAACACCTTGTGGAGCCTCAAAATGTAAATGTCGGTTTGAGTTAAATTCTTTGCTATGCAATAAAATGTGTACCATATAAGGAGGCCCTTCAGTGATGGGAGGGAGGGAATGAGGGAGAAAAAGGGAACAGCTGATACTAAGCAAAAGGAAAGAAATGTATAGGGCTGGGAAGGTGGCTCAGTGGTAGAGCGCTTGCCTTGCATGCCTGAGGCCCTGGGTTTGATTCTTCAGCACCCCATAAGCAAAAAGAAAAAAGCCAGAAGTGGCGCTGTGGCTCAAGTGGTAGAGAGCTAGCCTTGAGCTGAAGAGCTGAGGGACAGCACCCAGGCCCAGAGTTCAGGCCCCATGACCAACAACAACAAAAAAAAAAGAAATGTATATATCACCTGATTTGTAAAAAACAAATAGTTTTATTGTTAAAGGTCATAGAGTTCATAAGCGATGTAGATTAAGATAATGCTGACTATCATTGTGAAGATGAGAAAGTGTTTAGGACTTTAAAAAAATAAATAAATATAAAAAAGGAAATCCTTGATGTGAGGATGATATAGTTTCTTCTGATTCCCTTTGCTCTCAGTTCCTATACCTCAAGATGACAGGTATCAGTTTTAAAGATTACATGCTGTCACATTTTCATGTCTCTGGCAACCATATTGAGGCACATTGTTACTTCTGATGTTTCTTAGAAATTAATCCAGTCTTATGTGAAATTCTTACCTACCTGTCTCCATTGCAATGATCCATTAATAGCACTAAGAGGTTTGCAAATCATCTTGTCAGTACTAGCAAGTTCAGTTATGTATTATATTGATTGAAGTGGCTGAAGGTAGTATCTTTTTCTGATTTCAGCAAGGAAGTAACAACAATGGGAATGAATTTTCTTACTTAGATCTTTATCTTGGGCAAAAAAAGGCAGTTAATTTTCTATGTTGAGACAGTATGACCTGTACATTGCTATAGTAGTTATTTTGGTCACTATCATTCAGTAGTTAACTAGATAGATCTAAGGCATTATACAAGAGATCACCTAAGTGAAAGGAGGATAACTAGCAGATCTATCTTTCTTCAGAATGTAAAGAGACTTCTGCAGAACCCCAAAGTGACAGAGTTTGATGCTGCTCGTCTGGTGATGCTTTATGCTTTACATTATGAGCGACACAGCAGCAACAGCCTTCCAGGACTAATAGTTGACCTCAGAAATAAAGGTGTTTCTGAGAAGTATCGAAAGGTAAAGGGGTTGGGTGGGAAAGTGTGTTGAGACATAATTCTGGGTTTGTTTGATCCTAGGGCTTGAACTGAGGGCTTAGGTGCTGTCTCTGAGCTTTTGTGCTCAAAGCTAGTGCTCTATTACTTGAACCACATCTCTATTTACAGCTTTTTGGGGGTAGTTAATTGGAGATAAAATCTCATGGGCTTTCCTGTTCAGACTGACTTTGAACTGTGATTCTCAAATCTTAGCCTCCTGAGTAGCTAGGATCACAGGACTGAGCCACCAGTACCTGGCATGATTTTGTTTCATTTATAGAAAAGAAATGTATAATTTTCTCCTTTAATATCTTTATTTCTTTAATAAACTTTTTTTAAAAATTTTTTTGTCGGTCGTGGGGCTTCAACTCTGGGCCTGGGCACTGTCCTTCATCTCTTCAGCAAAAGGCAAGCGCTCTACCACATGAGCCAAGTACTACCTCTGTTTTTTTTTTTTTTTGGTGGTTAATTAGAGATAAGAGTCTCATGGACTTTCCTGCCCAGGCTGGCTCTGAACTGTGATCCTCAGATCTCAGCTTCCTGAGTAGCTAAGATTACAGGCGTGAGCTTAAACTTATTTCTTTATAAAGTGAGATTCTTGACCCCAAAGCAATATAAGATTATTTCTCTCTTTTTTGCTTTTTATAGCTCGTGTCTGCAGTTGTTGAATACGGTGGTAAACGAGTTAGAGGAAGTGACCTCTTCAGCCCCAAAGATGCTGTAGCTATTACCAAACAGTTTCTCAAAGGACTGAAGGTAAGATATCTCTTCCATGCATCCTTAAATGAGAAATAGAGGAAGTCTTTGAAAGCGGAGAGTGAAAGGAATATGATCTTAAAAGTATCTTTAGGATGGATTGCTGCTGGTTTAGTACTATGTCAATTAAATGAAATTAGAGCAGATATGCTCTTGAAAGCTTTCTTTTTTAGTGCTTTCTATATTACAGCTGTATCAGCATTGGCTCAAATAGCTGAGCAGGAAATAACTAAACATTTCCAGAAAGTATTCAAGAGTAAAAAGCCAAACAGTTCCATTAGTCATAGCTATTTTTTCCATGTTTATAATTTAAGATTTGCTAGGTAGTTTCTCTTTCAAGGAAAATAAAAGAGAAAGAAAACATTTGTTGATCTTTTTCTCCCCCCACCTCCCCCCCCTCCCTCCCCGGTTGTGGGGCCTGAACTCTGGGCCTGGGCGCTGTCCCTCAGCTCTTCAGCTCAAGGCTAGCACTCTATCACTTGAGCCACAGCGCCACTTCCAGCTTTTTCTGCTTATGTGGTGCTAAGGAATCGAACCTAGGGCCTCATGCATGCGAGGCAAGCGTGCTACCACTGAGCCACCTTCCCAGCCCCATTTGTTGCTCTTTTAAGAATACTACTTTTTTTAATGGCCAAAATTATATTTTGATCTGCCAACCTGTCTTATATTTCCTGATGGTTTTGTTTTCTTGTGTGGTTACAGTCTCCTTTATACAGTCCTTTTCTTTGGTTTGCTTTACCTATATGAACATTTTCACAGAAGAATGAAACTCTGTGAAGGTTAAGAGTTAGGCAATTGCAGATTTTAAATTATTTTTCAATAACTAGCCTTAAATTCAGTATTTTATGTGATTGGCTTGGAATATTCTAGGTAATTAAAGTGATTTTTAAATATTCTAAAATTCCTATTTGAATGTAGTCCATTTAATCTCTATTGAGTGCATGTCCTTTCCTAACATGAGTATTATTGACTGTTGTGTTGCTAGATTCTAAAAATAACATAAGAACCATCTCCCCGTTTTAGGGAGTAGAAAATGTGTATACACAGCATCAGCCCTTCCTACATGAAACTTTGGACCATCTCATCAAAGGAAGACTTAAGGAAAACCTCTATCCTTATCTAGGCCCCAGCACACTCAGAGACAGGTAACAAGATTAAAAACTAAAACTTGGGGCTGGGAAGGTGGCTCAGTGGTAAAGTGCTTGCCTTGCATACATGAGGCCGTGGGTTCGATTCCTCAGCACCACATAAGCAAAAAAGAAAAAAAACCGGAAGTGGCGCTGTGGCTCAAGTGATGGAGCACTAGCCTTGAGCTGAAGAGCTGAGGGACAGCGCCCAGGCCCAGAGATCAGGCCCCACGACCAGACCAAAAAAAAAATTTTTTTTTAAAAAACAAAAACTAAAACTTGGAGACATGGCTCAATTAGCAGAGCACCAGTTACACACACACACACACACACACACACACACACACACACACACACACACACACACACACACACACACACACACACCTAGAAACACTGAGAAATTCAGGGTGATGTTAGAGATGAACACTGAATTTACATCATTTTGTTCTACCCCAATTATTTTATTTTTTACATATGTCAGTATTAGATATGAATTGCCCTACTAAACTTGACATTTACTTGTTTATAAAGAAACAGGTGTCTTGGAGGTCCCAAACCCCTGTATTCTGTTTTAAGTAGCACATCAGAACTTATGCCATTTAAGGTTTAGTTCTATGGCATCTGGTATCTGGAGTTTCAAACATTAAAGCCAAAAATAGATTTGCTACTTGATTGCCATCCAGAGCAGGTTGTTACTATTTTGGGTAAAGACTGGACTTTGCCAAATGTGGCCAGTATACAAACTGAGACCTAATTAACAAAGGGCATTTGTTACACAAGGGAAAAACTTGGCTCTATTTTAGTTATAATTTCAGTGGTTAATTTTAATAAAAAAACAAAACTTGTTTAGAAGAATTTACTTAAGCAAACTTGAAAATTTAAATATATACAAATTCTGCCTAGTTAAAAAATTATATTTGCTGGCACCAGTGGCTCATGCCTGTAATTCTAGCTACTCAGGAGACTGAGATCTGAGGATCACAGTTCAAAGGAGCTCAGGCAGGAAAGTCAACCACCAGAAAACTGGAAGTGGTGCTAGCCTTGAGCTGAAGTGCTCAGGGACAGTGCCCAGACCCAGAGTTCAGACCCAATGACAAAAAAAAAAAAAAAAACTTACATTTTTTAAAATTTCAATTACATGTTATAAAGGGCCTACTATATTGCTGAGCACAATGTGAAAATTTTACTATTGTTACAATAATTTCTTTTTTTTTTTTTTTTTTGTTGGTCGTGGGGCCTGAACTCTGGTCTTGGGCACTGACCTTGAGCTCTTCAGCTCAAAGCTAAGGGCTCTACCACTTTGAGCCATAGCACCACTTCCAGCTTTTTCTGAGTGCTTGTCTTGCATACATAAGGCCCTGGGTTCAGTTCTTCAGTACATAAACAGAAAAAGCCAGAAGTGGTACCATCTGTAGCTTAAGTGGTAGAGTGCTAGCCTTGAGCAAAAGAAGCTCAGGGACAGTGTCTAGGCCCTGAGTTCAAGCTCCAATACTAGTAAAAAAAAAAAAAAATCCAAGTTTGAAAAGACTGAACATGTAGTGATAAATTCAGAGACTACATTTATTTAAATAAAATGGTTAAGAACCTTGTCATTGCTGGGCGCTGGTGGCTCACACCTGTAATCCTAGCTACTCAGGAGGCTGAGATCTGAGGATCACAGTTCAAAGCCAGCCCGGGCAGGAAAGACTTTGAGACTCCTATCGCCAATAAACCACCAGAAAACCGGAAGTGGCACTGTAGCTCAAGTGGTAGAGCGCTTGCCTTGAGCTGAAGAGCTGAGGGAGAGCGCCCAAGCCCAGAGTTCAAGCCCCACAACCTACCAAAAAAAAAAGTAAAATAAAATTAACAAAAAGAACTTTGACATCAAGATTCAGAAATGTCAACTAAGTGGAAAAAATGCAGCTCAAGTTTTTCTATTTGAGAAGCTTGAAAAAAATAAGCTGTATTCTTGAGTCTTTTAATTAACTTGATAAACATAAAAACATTAATTTGCTTTATGAATTCCATATAAGAATCACTGAACAGAGGCTGGGAAGTTGGCTCAGTGATAGAGTGTTTGCCTTGCATGCATGAGGCCGTGGGTTCGATTCCTCAGCACCGCATAAGAAAAAAGAAAAAAAACTGGAAGTGGTGCTGTGGCTCAAGTGGTAGAGCGCTAGCCTTGAGCTGAAGAGCTGAGGGACAGTGCCCAGGCCCAGAGTTCAGGCCCCACGACTGGACCCCCCCCCCAAAAAAAGAATCACTGAACAAAAACTAGCTACTTATTACTAAAGGGAAATCCTAGACCAGAAGAATATATTGTGTTTGACTAGTGTACAATAACAGACTGTAATGCACAATAGCAGATCAGGTGCATGGTTCATTTCCATACAAAACTAAAAATGATGTCCTTCCTCAAAAAATACATATTAGTTGTTGGCATTTGTTACCATATATCACTAACATCTAAATATATGTATAATTGGTTGCTTTATTCTTTTATACAACAGATGTGCTTATTGAATGCCTTCATTTTGTCAAGAACCGTTGTACATGCTGGGGGTATAGAAGTGGCAGGAATGACAAGGTGTCTGCCCTCAAGGAACAGAAAATAGACAAATTAATAAAATTCTATCAAGGAAACAAGTAGGGTAATAAGATGTGGGAAGGGGAAGGATCCTTTAGATGGGGACAACTGAAATAAGGAGGTAATATTTAAAATGAGTTTTGAATTAGAAGAAAGCCTATCACATATTGTTGAGGAAAAAAGCATCTGAAGCGAAAGGAATACCAAAATTAAGGCCATGAAGCAAAGGAGAATTGGGAACAAAGGAAAGATGTCCTGTATGGCAGAATATATGAAGAAGAATGAACTAAGAGGCAAAACAGAAAAGCAAGGGCTGCATCACACCAGGCCTCCTTATAGGCCCTGGTAGAAAATGTTTTTTGAAAGTTTTTTTTTAATTGTAGGAAGCAGTTAAAGAGCTTTTAAGCAGGTGAGTAACATGAATTATGGTATTTTTTAGGCTTTTAAAAACTAATTTACATTAGTTTTAAATGATCACTTTGTGGACAGAATAGATTATTGAAGGTAAAATTAGCAGCAGGGAAACTACTGAACAAAACTGCTGCCTTAGTACAAGAAAGAAATGAAAATGATCTGGACACCAGTTTCTCACACCTATAATTTTATCTGCCCCAGAGGACGAGATCTGGAGGATCAAGATTCAAATCCAGCCAAGCAGAAAAGTCTGTAAGGCTGTCTTCAAAATAACCAGCAAAGAAACATGGCTGGAGGTGTAACTCAAGTGATACAGCACCAACCAAATAAGTTAGCTGAATAATTTCAACCCTCAGAGTTCTCATGCTGGAACATACTGGTTTTATTGTTGCTATAATGTTAGAAAGTATCAAAGGAAATATGGCAAGAATACAACTTTGTAAAACCAAAACAGTTACAGAAATTGTTTAGCCTTAGCTATTAAATTAACCTATTTGTCAGTATGACATAGCCACAGATTGGGTTGATCATCATGCTATTTATCAGGCTATATTTTTCTTACTCTAGAATTGCTCCTTATCCCTGATTAAAAAAACAAGCAACCATTTTACTTGATAAGAAACTGGGGCAATATGACCATAAATCCCAGTTCCAAGCAATTAAAACGGAAGTGCTTTTCACATGAACGTAAATTTAATAGAATCAAAATAATAGGATAGTATGCAACAGCTTACTTTTATTAACCTTTTATTCTTGCATTGAATGCCCTTGAGTATTTTACTATCAGTGACTATATTTAAAATTTTGAATTTTAGACATAATAGTCCACAAAATAGGTTAAAAATTGCTTTGGGGAAGTTTGTTTGTTTATTGTATAGAGAAACAATTATTTATAGAAATGATGTATATGAATTTTTAAATTAACAAAATACAATACGAGTTGGATTGGGTTCTCAGGATATCTTTGTATAGTAGGGTGCAGCATAAACTGGCTGCTGTTTTCTAATGTTTGCTGTCTGCATTAATTAATGCTTTTGGTTGCCATGGTGAGTTACAGAGCATAAGAAAGATGCACACAAAGACTTGAACTTAGGTATTCCACTTTAGCTTTGACCAATAGATAAAAAAAGAGTTGCTTTTTATGTTAGCATTGGCCTCATCAGAACATCTACAGTGTGAATGTGTGGTGTGTGTATGTGCATACATGTACATCTTGGTGTGCCAAACCTGGAGCTTAACTCAGGGCCTTGGTGCAGTACCTGAACTCTTTTGCTTAAGGCTAATGCTGTATAACTTGAGCCCCAGTTCTACTTCAGTTCTACTTTTGTGTGCGTGTGTGATTAATTGGAGATAAGAGTTTCATTGTTTTTCCTACCTTGCTGACTTTGAACTGCAAACCTCAGATTTCAGTCTCCTGAGTAGCTAGGATAACAGGCATGAGCTACCAGTGCCCAGCTCAAAATACCTACTCTGTGTGTGTGTGTGTGTGTGTGTGTGTGTGTGTGTGTGTAGTAGTAGTAGTAGTAGTAATAGTAGTAGTAGTAGTAGAGGTGGTGGTGGTGGTAGTCATAGTCGTCGTCATCGTCATCATCGTCGTCGTCGTCATCGTCATCGTCATCGTCATCCTGGGGCTTAAACTCAGATCCTGGGTGCTGTTCCTGTGCTTTTTTTTGCTCAAGTATCCTGATATACCACTTGAGCCACAGCTCCATATCCAGCTTTTTGGTAGTTAGTTGGAGGTAAGAGTCTCATGGACTTTCCTGCCTGAGCTGGCTTTGAACCACGATCCTCAAATCTCACTCAGCCTTCTGAGTAGCTAAGATCATAGGCGTGAGCCGCTGACACTAGGCAGAATATATTTTAAAACTCACTGGGAAAAAGAATGGTAAGGAAAAATGTCAAAGATACTACTTTTTTTTTTTTGGTCATGGGGCTTCAACTCAGCCTGGACACTGTTCCTGATCTTTTTCACTCAAGGCTAGTAGTACTCTACCACTTTGAGCCACAGCACCATTTCCAGTTTTCTGGTGGTTAATTGGAGATAAGAGTCTCACGGACTTTCCTGCGTGGGCTCCTTTGAACTGCAGTCCTCAGATCTCAGCCTCCTTAATGTCTAGGATTACAATCATGAGCCACCAGTACCTAGCTTCAGGAATATTTTTAAATATAAAATTATATACTAGAGCTTGAATAGATCATCTCTTACAATAAGGAGCATTGTATATCAAATCTTACTGTAAAGAATACTCATTTTCTGAGACTATAACATATACATCAGCTGGTCTCTCTTCCTCTTCTTACCTGTTCACTAGTATTCTATCATGATTTTATGATGTGTGTAACTCCTGAAACACTGTGGTGCTAGATATATTGTTTCAGGTGAGTAGTCTTAAATGAAATTTATTTTCCTTAAATTCAGCATGTCAAAGGCATGATTTTAAGTCCCAAGTCCACATAGAAACAATTAATTATGAAATAACTATCTCTGACAGGCACTGGTGGCTCGCACCTGTAATCCTAGCTACTCAGGAGGCTGAGATCTGAGGATCACAGTTCAAAGCCAGCCCACGCAGGAAAGTCTATGAGACTCTTACCTCCAATTAACCAACAGAAAACTTGAAGTGGTGCTGTGACTCAAAGTGGTAGAGTACTAGCCTTGAAGAAAAAGAGCTCAGGGACAGTACCTAGACCCTGAGTTCAAGCCCCACATCTAACATATAAACACACACATACATACATACACACACACACACACACAAAATACCTCTTTATAATTGGGAACTTGCATACCTTTTGTTAGGAGATCTCTGCAATTTAGATTATGTGGACATATTTAAGTAGCTTCAATTTCTCATTCTGTTTCCATGAAGTTCCACAAGAACAAATACTCTAAGTTAATTGCTTCAAGATGTTTTAGAAACAGAGAGACAAACAGAAAGGAAATGTAGAATTGAGGTTTTTCATAATTTACATACAAGCATGTATATACACTGATTACAGATGTTTCTGTTTGTTTATTGAAACAGGGTCTAGCTTTCTAGTCCAGGCTGGCCTTGAGCTTGTGATAATCCTGCTTTAGCCTCCCATCCCTGCCTGGGATGACAGGTATATACCACCAGACATTGCCCTAAGATTCACCTTCCTTGCTTGTCTTGAGCTGCATCTCCAGTTCAGCTTTTTTGGTGTTTAGAGATGAAATCTTGTGGACTTTTTTGCCCAGGCTGGCTTTGAATCTTTTTTTTATTTTATTTTGGTTCCGGTCGTGGCGCCTGAGCTCTGGGCCTGGGTGCTGACCCTCAGCTCTTCAGCTCAAGGGTAGCGCTCTACCACTTGAGCCACAGCGCCACTTCCGGCTTTTTTTCTTTTTGCTTATGTGGTGCTGAGGAATCGAACCCAGGGCCTCAGGTATGCAAAGCAAGCACTCTACCACTGAGCCAACATCCCAGCCCTGGCTTTGAATCTTGATCCTCCAGGTCTCAGCCTCTTGAATAGCTAGGATTATAGGCATGAGCCACCAGTAGGTGCTCAGCTTGGATGCTTCTTCTTGATACAAGTTTGAGTCATTTCCATTGAGTCATTTTAACATTATTTGCCACTAAGATTAAGTGGGTTTTTCCAGGAGCTGGTGCCTCATGCCTCTAATCCTAGTTACTCAAGAGGCTGTGATCTGAGGATTGTAGTTCAGCACAGACAAGAAAGTCCATGAGACTCTAACAAATCACAGAAAAAGCTGAAAGCGTGGCACAGTGGCTCAAGTGGTAGTGCTAACCTTGAGCACAAAGGAGCCCAAGGACAGCACCCAGACCCAGAGTTCAAGCTCAAAAAAAAAGGATTAAATAATTTTATCTTCTTTTGAAGAAAAACAAATCAAATTCTAACAAATTTGAATATCTGATTGCATTGATATCTGCAGAAGGAGCTAATCAGAAGACCTCTCTTTTGTAATGGAGCCAAACAAAGCTAGTGACTGAGCTGATATGTTAGATGTCCAGTGTCAAAACTACACCCACATTTGTTTAGTTTGTTTTTAGTTTCCATGGTTTGTTTTTCTTGGTTTATCAAAGGATTCTGAAACAAAGAAGAGGTGGAATTCCTAGGAGCACTATTAATTTTTGTGTGTCCCATTCTTCTTTATTTCCCCTAGTCCTGGAGCTTGAACTCAGGGCCTGGGCACTGTCCCTGAGCCTCTCTGTACTCAAGGCTAGCACTCTACCACTTGAGCCACAGCACCACTTCCGTTTTTTTCTGTTTATGTGGTACTGAAGAATTGAACCCAGGGCTTCATGCATGCTAGGCAAGCACTCTACCACTAAGCCACGTTCCCAGCCTCCTCTTCCTCCTCCTCTTCCTCCTCCTCGCCTCCTCCTCGCCTCCTCCTCTTCCTCTCCTCCTCCTTTTTTATAGAACACCACTGTTTACTTATAATTTTAAAGATGATATATGTAGGGTTTATAGTTACATAAGTCAGATAATGAGTACATTTTTTTGTTTTTTTTTGTTTGTTTGTTTGTTTTTGGTTGTGGGGCTTGTACTCTGGGCCTGGGTGCTGTCCCTCAGCTCTTCAGCTCAAGGCTAGCGCTCTGCCACTTGAGCCACTGCACCACTTCCCGTTTTCTGGTGGTTTATTGGAGATAAGAGTTTCATGGACTTTCCTGTCCGGGCTGGCTTTGAACTGTGATTCTCAGATCTCAGCCACCTGAGTAGCTAGGATTACAGGCGTGAGCCACCAGTGCCCGGCTATGAGTACATTTTGTTTTGGACAATGTCACCCCTTCACTCACTCTCTCCCAGTTTTTCTCTTCCATCCCCACCCACAATCCCATTCTTTGTTTACTCTTGAAATAGTTTACTCTTGAAATATTCTTTCTTAAGCTGGGCGCTGGTGGCTCACGCCTGTAATCCTAGCTACTCAGGAGGCTGAGATCTGAGGATCATGGTTCAAAGCCAGCCCGGGCAGGAGAGACCGTGAGACTCCTATCTCCAAGAAACCACCAGAAAACCGGAAGTGGCGCTGTAGCTCAAGTGGTAGAGAGCTTGCCTTGAGCTGAAGAGCTGAGGGACAGCGCTCAGGTCCAGAGTTCAAGCCCCACGACCGACAAAAGAAAAAAAAAAAAAGAAATATTCTTTCTTGTTCCTATGTTGTGGGGACATCTAACCATACTTTTTTTTTTTTTTTGCTAGTCCTGGGGCTTGAACTCAGGCCTGGGCACTATCCCTGAGCTTCTTTTGCTTAAGGCTAGTACTCTACCACTTGAGCCACAAGGCCACTTCTGGTTTTTTCTGTTTATGTGTTACTGAGGAATTGAACCCAGGGCTTCATGCATGGTAGACAAGTCCTCTATCACTAAGCCACATTCCCAGCCTACTATTTTTTTTTTTTAATGCTTAGAGACCATTGGCCAGAAACCATTGTAACAACACCATAATGAAGTATTTGACACAGGACTATACATGAAAGGATATCTGTAGTACAAGCATAGATGATTGTTATATTGATCTTTATCATCATGTAGCACTCTACAGCCTCTTGACTATAAAGGAATAATTTCTACATTTGGTTCCAGCAAACACTATTATGCTATTCTGAAATCTACAGCACAGAAATTATATGACATCCGCTTACAAACAGAAAGCAAATCACTATTCAGCATTTCCTGCTCTGTTTCCTGCCAATTTCAGATAATTAAAACTTTTTTTAAACCTTTTATTCCATTCTGCTTTAATTCTGCTTTCTCCATCAAAAAAGGAAAGATTTAGAAATTGAAATTCTGTGTATATAATAATAACAAATCTTGGCCCATTTTTGTTCCTTATCTTGTGACCTTCTGTCTCTCACTGCTCATCATCACAGACCTCAGGATATCATTGTGTTTGTAATTGGAGGAGCCACCTATGAAGAGGCACTAACAGTTTATAACCTGAACCGGACCACACCCGGAGTGAGGATTGTCCTGGGAGGAACAACAGTACACAATACGAAAAGGTAACAGGTAACAGTTGCCCCTTTCTCAGACAGAAAAGCTTTACTCTCCTGTATTCTGGAGACATTGGTCAGTGATAACTGAGGTATAATCAGACTGCTCTGGTGTTTGCAGCACTTTTCCATTTGTAAGATAAAGAGTCTATAATCCATTAATTTCATAAGTCATTTCATTATACCAAAGACATGTAGAATAAGAACAGTCCTCTGCTGTTAACAATTTCTGTTTCCTATGTTCAGAGAAGGAGAAATTTAATAACCACAGACTAGTACTTTAAGAATTACTGAGATGGTAGGGGAAAAACAAAGGAGGGGGTAACAATGCTTGATAGGAAATGTACTCATTACCTTATTCATGTAACTGTAACCCTTCTGTACAGTATCTTTACAATAAAAATATATACTAAAAAAGAATTACTGAACACTCAGGGCACTGGCAGCTCATGCCTGTAATCCTAAGCTACTCAGGAGGCTAAGATGTGAGAATCACAATTTGAAACCATCTCAAGCAGGAAAGGCCTTAAGACTCTTATCATAAATTAACCACCTAAAAACAGGGAGTGGAGCTGTGGCTCAAAGTGTTAGAGTGCTATACTAGGGCAAAAAAGCCCAAGGACAGCACCCTGGCCCTGAGTTTAAGCCCCATGACTGACCAAAAAAATAAAAGAATTGCTAAAGGTAATTTTATTGTATTCTGTATTTTTCTGTTTTGTTGATTAACTACATTCACTTAACAAGTCCTTAAAAGAATACAAAAGATTAATAAACTGAAGATTCTATCTTTTGGGTATGGTGGCTCATATCTGTAATCCCAGCTACTTGGAAGGTGGAGATTGGGAAGATTGAGGTTTGGGGCCAGTTCCAGCGATAAGATATTGAAAGCCCCCATCTCAACAAATAAGCTGTACACACTAGTATGTGTCTCTGGCCCCAAACACATAAAAGAAAGCAGGGAGGTAAACTGTGGGCCAGGCTAGCTCTGGACATAAAACACAAGTGTGTGTGTGTGTGTGTGTGTGTGTGTGTGTGTGTGTATGTGTGTGTGTGTGTGCGCGTGCATGTGCGTGCACATGTGCTGGATTTGAACTCAGGGCCTGGGAACTGTCCATGAGCTTTTTTGTTCTGTAACTTCAGCTACAGCTCCACTTCTTTTTGGGGGTTAATTGCCTAGGCTGGCTTTGAACCTCAGTACTCAGATCTCAACCTCCTGAGTAGCTAGGATTACACCAGATTAGCACTGTGTTGCTTTACTGTGCTTTATTTAACCTTTATCAAAATGGCTCCATAACAAGAGTGTTGTCTTAGCTCCTTCTGCAGATAGCAGTGCAATCATATATTCAAAGTTGTTGTTAGAATTTGATTTGTTTTTCTTTTCTTAAATCATCAAAAGAAAATAAAATCACTTAATCTTTTTTTTTTTCTTGCCAGTCCTTGAGCTTGAACTCTGAGCCTGGGTGCTAGCCCTGGGCATTTTTGTGCTCAAGGTTAGCACTCTACACTTGAGCCACTGTGCCACTTCTGGCTTTTGCTGTGATTAAACCACCAGCTGTAAGCTGAAATTTTTTCTTGCTTTTTTCAAGTTTGCCTGATGTTTTTTGTTTGTTTTTATTGTAAAGGTGCTGTGCATAGGGGGATATTTTTGTTTTATATCCTCTTTTCTCATCTTAACTTCCTTATTTTCTTTCAAGTCCTATAATTTTAAAGAAAAATGTAAAATCCAAAGCCGGGCGCTGGTGGCTCACACCTGTAATCCTAGCTACTCAGGAGGCTGAGATCTGAGGATCGCGGTTCAAAGCCAGCCCGGGCAGGAGAGACCATGAGACTCTTATCTCCAATAAACCACCAGAAAACCGGAAGTGGCGCTGTAGCTCAAGTGGTAGAGCGCTCACCTTGAGCTGAAGAGCTGAGGGACAGCGCCCAGGCCCAGAGTTCAAGCCCCACAACCGACCAAAAAAAAAAAAAAAAAAAAGAAAGAAAAATGTAAAATCCATAATCTGAAGTACTTGGAAATCTGAATCTGCTGTTGTATCTGATAACATTAGCTCATGATAAATCATTTCCACATAATCTAATTCTGAACTGCAAGTTATCTTAAGCAAGGTTTTAATCTTTGGCTACATGAGGGTCCTAAATTGAAGATGTAGCTCTCCTATGTAATTTTCCTTTTGGCTAGGTATGTAAACTAAGGACATTGTCAGTCTAGAATCATTTTTTAATGTTTAGTTAAGTCTTCTACACTATGCAAAAGTCTTGTTTTTAATTTCTTTTCTTATTGAGGCTTACACATTTTTTCCTGGCCCTCAGTGTAAACAATATTTAATAACATTGGCACACCACTATCAGATAGTCACATCATTGGTTTATACTTATCATCTTAAGTTCTGATTCACTTTAGGTAATAACCCTTGGAAATGTAATTCTTTCACAAGTTAAGATACTCATTTGAAAGGTATTTGTCATTTTTTTGTCCTGCATGTCTGTATTTTGTTGTAAGAGAATTTTCATCTTATGTAATGTGTTTTAAGTCTAGAAATAGAAATGTCAAGTGTGGTTAGGATCTTGAGAGAATATGAAATGGTAGGGATACTATAGGAACTTCAATTTAAAAACTATTGGATGATGATATTTGGAACGGTGTCCATGTATCTGAAAATGACAAAACGGCCAGGTGCCGGTGGTTCATGCCTGTAACCTAGCTACTCAGGAGGCTGAGATCTAAGGATCTTGGTTCAAAGTCAGCCCAGGCAGGAAAGTCTGTGAGACTCTTATCTCCAATAAACCACCAGAAAACCGGAAGTGGTGCTGTAGCTCATGTGGTAGAATGCTAGACATGAGCTGAAGAGCTAAGGGACAGCGCTCAGGCCCAGAGTTCAAGCCCCATGACTGACAAAAAAAAGAAAAGAAAAGAAAAGAAAGAAAATGACAAAACTAAGGTTTTCTAACTAATTTGGGGGTCAATGGGGTGAACTTGAATATATTTGAGCACAGAAGTGACAAAATATATCATAACCATTTTAGTTATATTTCTCTCTTTCCTATTGCTACTGATAGCTGCTGATCATGCCAGTTAATACTTTTGGAGCATATACTGTGTACTAAGCACTGTACTAAGTATTTTACAAATACTTATTTAATCTTGGCATGTACTCTCATCTCTATATTTGGAAACAGCAGAGATTAATTAACAAGTAACTATGGCTAATAAGAGAGCAGGATTGGAAGCCAGAACCCACCATGCAATTCTTTTCATGTATTACTGGAGTTAGACATGATGGTACATGCCAGTAACCTCACCTCTTGGAAAGTTCAAGGCCAATCTGGGATACATAGTAAATTCCAGACCAAATTGGGATACACAGTAAGGCCTTCATACTCTGTCTCTCTTTTTCTTTCTTTCTCTTTCTCTCTCTCTTTCTCTCTCTCTCTCTCTCTCTCACACACACACACACACACACACACACAAAGGTATTATTAAATGCTTGCTATTGTATTGTTCTCTAAATAATAGTGAATAATTTAAGTTCAAAAGGTTTTATTATTTCTTGTTGGTAGCAATATAGGATTTTATCGTCTTGATCCAAACGAGTCTCTCAAGTATTTTTAGATAGATAATCATATGTTTTTAAATAGACTCTAATAGCAGTTGTCAAAAGGATTCATTGACCTTTAAACAATACTTGTATCTTCTGAGAGTTAATGTTGTAGCTCCCATAGTCAGTGTATCTAAGATGCTAATCTTCCCTTTAATTTGGAATATCAGAAATCTAAAATTAATCTCAAAAATAAGCCAAATTTGGGCACAAAAATATTGACAAAGATTTTAATATATATTTGTCATTTAATGTAATAATTTATCTTTTGAAGAATGCTTGTTTTCAGATGTGTTTGACTAACAGTACTATTAGTAAAACTTCATTTTGTTTTCTAAATAAAGGAGAAAAGGAAAAATCATACATCTACATTTTTCCTTAAATTTATGTCCGAGTTCTTAGCAAATAATTGCTTCTGTAAAATTAAGAGGTAAGGCAGCCCTGCAAAAGGTTTTCTGCCAGATCATCTGACTACAGCCAGCTTTGGTATTCTGTTATCTGACCTAACAGCATGCTAAGCTGTTTACATTTGAGTAAATAACTTACAATAGAGAAGTCAATAAGTTTTGGATGGGATTGTATACTGGCTTCTGACCAATGAAACTTTTAGAAAGAGAGAGTTGCTGTGGTAACCACCAAACAAGAAAAAATTAATGCCTGCAATACATACATGATCCAATATTAGGTTTTTAAGTAGTGAAATTTATCATTACGAAAATGCTAGTTAAATCTCAGAGACCAGGTATTGTAAAGGCTTAAATAATTAAAAGCAGCACAGTTTTCAGCTTTTAGTGAAAGACTTACTTTTCATGATGCATGCAGGATACTTGGGGTATTGCTCACCTATTAAGTAAATTTACTATTTGTTTGTTTGAGGCATTATCTCACTGTATTTCTCAGGCTGGCCCCAACTCCTGAGTTCAACAGCTCCTGCCTCATAGGCCTTAGCTGACTTACCAGTGTGCACTACATCACCACGCCTGAGTGCACACTGATTTTGTCTTTGTTTTTCTTTCTTTAGCTGTTCTAGGATTGAGCATAGGGCCTTGAACATGCTAGGCAAGTGCCCAGCATAGCTGAGGGCTCTGCCGACACCCCTACACAGCTCTTTTCTTTTTTATTAATTTACTTTATTGTTATTACAGCGGAGATGTAAGGAAGGATTTCAGTGACGTGAGTCAGATCATGAGTACATGTCCTTTTGTACAGTGTCTGCAGTTCCCTCACTCTGCCCTAGTCACTCCCTCCATCTCCACTCACAAGTTGTATTAGCTCACTTCCATCAATGTCCAGTGAGCTCCATTGCTGCATTCTTTTCATCCTTTTTCCTTCAAGGTCTGTACCCTTCTTCCCCCAACCCTCCTGAAGACGTACTTTTGACTACCATGCATAAGGTAAAGAAGACAGAGCCATCAAAAACTAAAATCTTAAAAAAAAGGGGGGGGAATCTCTTGTTTCCATATCTTGGAGTTCATTTCAGTATGTGTATTACTTTGTATAAATAGGAAAAGACACTTAGGCATTGCACCTTTGTGTTTCTCCCCTAAGAGTATCCTCTTTTGGTCTCACTGTGTATCCAGAATTCTGAATATCCAGAATCCTGTATAATTTATCATATCTCAGTGCATTTTAGATCTAATTTCCACAAATCAAAGAAAACATGCACCATTTGTCTCTCTGAGCTTGGCTTACCTCACTTAACATGATTTGTTCTAGTTCCATCCAATTCTTTGCAAATGACATTATTTTATTCTTTCTAATGTGTACATAAAACTCCATTGTATAAGGTACCACATTTTTTGGATCCAGTCATCTATTGTGGGACATCTGGGCTGTTTCCATAGCTTAGCTATTGTGAGTAGTATAGCAGTGAACATGTATGTGCAGGTGTCCTTATGTCCTGGCTTATGATGTTCAGGATAGATGACCAGGAATGGTATGGCTGGATCGTAGGGAAGGTCTGTATTTAGTTTTTTAGGAACTCCAGACTGCTGTCCATAGTGGTGGGATTACAGGCACCACCAAGATATATGTCCCTTAGGACTTAAAGGGAAATAAACATGAGTTTAAGCTAAAATTCAAATTGCCACTCAAAGTTACAATTTAAGTGGCTAATTCTTACTTAGACAGTTCTTTTCTGATGATATTTTCCAGGCTGTAATGAAGCAGGGTTCTATACGTACTGGCCTTCTGTAGCTGATACTAAGGCTTGAACTCAGGACCCTACACTTACACTTGGCTTTTTCCTAGTTAATTGGAGATACGAGTTTCTCAGAATTGTCCTGGGCTGGCTTCCAACCTTGATCCTCAGATCTGTTCCTGGCATATGATTTGTTTTTACAGGGCTCATTCTGACTAGGTGTGATTGTGATTACCTTTGTTTAGATTTAGACATCATTTGAAATAGAAGGATTGTACTTAATTGCTAAGATACCAAGGAGCTTTGCAGAAGACAATAATCTCCTTAGAAATATTTCTAATAAAATTGCTTTCTGAATAAAGACAGGCAGTTCATATTTTTTCTCTCTCTATTACACTATGAAGTTTAATATGAACATTGTATTGCTTCCCCTTTTCCTTTGTGCATAATGAAATACAGATAGTATTGATAACATGCCTTTAAAGGTATAACTAGTTTTTATGTGTATATATGTCAGTAGTGGGGTTTGAACTCAGGGCCTTGGCTCTGTACCTTGGCTTTTTCACTGAAGGCTGTGCTATACTACTTGAGCCACAGTTCCATTTGTGTGTGTATATGTGGTAGCAGTGGTTAATTGGAGATAAAAGCCTCATGGACTTTCTTGCCAGAGGTGGCTTTGAATCATGATCCTCAGATCTCAACCTCCTGGGTAGCTAGGATTGCATGCATGAATCACTAGTGTCCAGCTATAATTTACTTCACCCTTTAGTCATAGGGCTTAAACTCAGGGCCTGGGCACTGTCCCTGAGCTCTTTTGCTCAAAGCTAGCACTCTACCACTTTCAGCCATAGTGCCACTTTCAGTTTTCTGTTGGTTAATTGAAGATAAGAGCCTCATGGACTTTCTTACCTGGGCTGGCTTTGAATCACGATCCTTAGATCTCACCCTTGTGAGTAGCTAGGATTACAGGCATGAGCCACCAGCACCTAGCTTTTAACTTACTTTTTTGAAGGCACAGAGCTTTCCTGAAAAAGGCCCTACATAACTAATGAGTTTATCAATGACGTGAACATATGCAAGTACCTGCCCCAAGCAGTCAGCGTAGTGTATTCCTGGGGTCCATGTAGACTTGCAGCATGCAGATTCTCAGCTTCTGTCTCAATAGTGCCCTTATGACATTTCTTTTTCCCTCTCCATTTGTCTCATTAATCAGATTAGCTTACTGTATCCTCAATTATGGGGAAATGTCAGTTTTTAATTTCTAAGATTTGAATATGAGTCATCACTAGATTACAACAAATATTTTTACCAACATCTGTGTGGAACAGTTAAAAGTCATACTGCCGTAGATCTACCCAGAACATCACAAGCCAGGATACCATAAAGACACTTGAATAGCCATGTTCATTGCTGCACTCTTCACAGTAGTCAAGTTTTGGAAACATCCCAGATACCCTACAGTAGATGAGTAGATCCAAAAAATGTGGTACTTATATACAATGGAATTTTACACAGCCATTAGAAAGCATAATATTATGTCATTTTCAGGGAAACGGATGGACCTAGAACAAATCATGTTAAGTGAGGTAAGCCAAGTTCTTTCATATGTGGAAGCTAGATCTAAAATGCACTAGGACATAATAAATTATACAGGACTCTAGGCATTCACACACAGTGAGACCAAAGGAAGATACTCTCAGGAGAAGAATAGAAAGGCACAATGCCTATGTGCATCTGATCATACAAAATAATACTTATCAGCCAGGCACCGGTGGCTCACGCTTGTAATCCTAGCTACTCAGGAGGCTGAGATCTGAGGAGTGAGGTTCAAAGCCAACCCGGGCAAGAAAGTCTGTGAGACTCTTGTCTCCAATAAACCACCAGAAAACCGGAAGTGGCGCTGTAGCTCAAGTGGTAGAACTCTTGCCTTGAGCTGAAGAGTTGAGGGACAGTGCCCAAGCCCAGAGTTCAACCCCCATGACTGACAAAAATAAAAAAATAAAAATTAATAATAATAATAATGGAAACAAGGTTTTTCCTTTATTGCTATTTTTCTTTTCTTTTTGTCCCATTTGTTCATTTCTATGTCTTTGGGAGTGTAAGGTGAGACACAGAAATGCACGGATGTCCTGGCTTCATCCCCAGTACCAAAAAAGAAAAAAAAAAAAAAAAGCAAATCTCTAGATGCAGTTAAACTGTGGACATTATTTACTTACTATAAATGGTACCATTTCTTTGGGTTTCTGGAACACATGATCTTTTCTTGCAAATAAATGAACATTTGGTTTGGATTTTCAGCTGGCTGCCTTATCACCTCACAAGTCAATCAATATTAAAGAGTTCTAGTCCTTGCTGGCAGCAATCAACACTTGAAGTTAAATGTGTGGACTGAGAAGACAAGAACTTGATCCATATAAGATGAAATTGTTCTCCTAATAGAATAAAGTCACATCCTTATAGGACTCAGGCCTGCAGTGGAGGGGAAAGGTGAGGAGGATAGGTGCATGTATTAGCCAACCGTGCCAAATCTAATTTCCAGTACAGTCAGTAGTTCAGTACTTCTGAAGACCTTTTACAAAGAGAAGGATGCATCCTGCTAGGAGATAAGACTCAAATTAACAGTCATCTTACTGACAGATTCCTTTCAAGTCAGTAACAATTACCGCACACCTGTAATCCTAGCTATTCAAGAGGTTGAGATCTGAGAATCGCAGTTTGAAGCCAAACCAAGCAAGAAAAGTCCCAGGACTCCTATCTCTAGTAAAACAGCTCAGAAAAAAGCTAGAAGTGGAGCTGTGGCCCAAGTGGTAGAGTGCTAGCTTTGAGCAAAAGAAGCTCAGGGACAGCGCCCAGTCCAAGTTCAAACCCAACACACACACACACACACAAAAAAGCTAGAAGTGGAGCTGTGGCCCAAGTGGTAGAGTGCTAGCTTTGAGCAAAAGAAGCTCAGGGACAGTGCCCAGTCCAAGTTCAAACCCAACACACACACACACACACAAACACACATCACCAAAAAAAAAAAAAAAAAATTAGGTTCAATTAAACCCTCATTAGCTATAAAACTACAAAATAATTAATGACCTCATTTTTCAATTACTTTCCCTAACTAGCAAAGGCATATAATATACGCAAACAACGCATTCCCCCCAACTAGTTAATTGGTGCTCACTGTAAAAATCAAATTAATTAATATGTATAAAAATAAAATCATTTATAATAATTCTAGAGATAAGTTAATATTTTGTTTGTAACATGATTCGGATAACATTGTACATACAAGTTTTGTTTTATTTTTTGTTTTGTGACTATGCCAGTCCTTGGGCTCAGGGCCTGGGCACTGTCTATGAGCTTTTTTTAATTTTGTAGATCATGGGGCTTGAACTCAGGGCCTGGGAGCTGTCCCTGAGCTCTACCACTTTGATCTCCAGCCCCACTTCTGGCTTTTTAGTGGCTAATTGGAGATAAGAGTCTCATAGACTTTTCTGCCCTCAATCCTCAGATCTCAACCTCCTGAGTAGCTAGGCTTAACAGGCATGAGCCACTGGCACCCAGCTGTTACTACTTTTTTAAATATAGCTGTTAGAACCTATTAAAAATGACCAATCTCACATTTTTATCCATTTACTTTTAATTTTTATGGCAACCCAATAATATTTTTAATATAATTTTAGTGTTATTATTAAGGTATTGTACAGACAGGTTACCATTTCATAAGTCCAGTGATTTTTTTCTTTTTTTGTCAGTCATAGGGCTTGAACTTAGGGCCTACGTGGTCTTCCTGAGCTCTTTGGCTTGTCAAGGCTAGCACTCTACCACTTTGAGCCACAGTTCAACTTCCAGCTTTTAGGTGGTTAATTGGAGATAAGAGTTTCACAGACTTCCTTGCACAGACTGGCTTCGAACTGTGATCCTCAGATCTCAGTCTCCTGAGTAGCTGGGATTACATGCATGATCCACCAGTACCTGTCCCAGTGATATTTTTAATATTATCATCAACCTCATTTTTTGATTCAGTTATTAAGGAATTTAAACAAGGGCTAGAAGATGGCTGAAGTGGTAATCACCTGTCCAGTAAGCATGAGGCTCAAATCCAGACCCCAGTACCATTACCACCAATGAAAAAAAAAAGAGGTTAAACATCTTTCCTAAAGTCATAATAAGTGTTTAAGCTAATAAGTGTTTAAGCTAGAACTGGACACAGTTGATTTCTAGTATGAACACCCTGATGAAATAATTTTTTGGAAAGATTTACCTAGCTGTGATTTTTTTAATAAAATTCCTTGCTTTTAGATGTTATTTAGGAGACAGGCAAAATATGAATCTGCCTATGGAGAAACATTGCAAACCAAAGCAGGAGAAAAACGAATTCAAAAATGAGGAATCATTTAGTTATTTTTGTCATTCCAAGATTATTAAGATAATTAAGAATAGTATTACTTTTGAATAAAAATGATCGATTTAATTAATTAGTGGTAGCTAGTAAGAGCTTGAAACACAGTTGAGAAAATTAGAAGCTGGTAAGAGGCTGATTCATGTTATCAACAGGTACATTATAGATTTCTACCTAAAGAAGTAACACTAGAAACTTGGATCTTCTCTTGTAACCACAAGTTGGATCCATCTCTGAATTATTTACAGAAAAATTAGGATACTATAACAGAATTTGCATTTCAAAGAGAAAGGGTTACAGAAAGCACTCTTCTTCATTATTGGGCATTTTAAGATCAGTTTGAAACCTTCACCTTCTCTGTAGAGATTTTCTGTGAGAATGTATTTCCCTCTTGCGACCAAAGTGTTAGATACTATTGTAGAAGCTATGATGGAGCTATTATCTGCCACTGATGAGCATTTATTTAGAGCTTATTTCATGTGTGAGGCTCTGTTCAAGATACTAGAAATAGGGCTGGGAAGGTGGCTCAGTGGTAGAGCGCTTACCTTGCATGCATGAGGCCCTGGGTTCGATTCCCCAGCACCACATGAGCAAAAAGAAAAAACGCCAAAAGTGGCACTGTGGCTCAAGTGGTAGAGCGCTAGCCTTGAGCTGAAGAACTGAGAGACAGCGCCTAGGCCCAGAGTTCAAAAAAAAAAAAAATGAAGATACTAGAAATAGGTTCTATACTTGTCAGATATTAATGTCTTATGAGAAAATAAACATAAATAATTCTATTAAGATCCTTCTTTTAAAACTGAACTTAAGAATTTAAGTATCATCTGATTCAAATTTTTTCATGCACTGTTAACATTTTTTAATTAAAAATAGCTTTCTATGCCACTGGTGTGGCTCACACCTGTAATCCTAGTTACTCAGGAGGCTGAGATCTAAGGATTGCAGTTTGAAGCCATCCAGAGCAGGAAAGTCCATGAGACTCTTATCTCCAATTAACTACTCAGAAAAAGCTAGAAGCGGCACTGTGATTCAAGTGCAAGAGCCCTAGCCTCAAAATAAAGAAGCTCATAGACAGTGCCTAGGCCCTGATTCAAGCCCCAGGACTGGCAAAAGAAAAAAAAGCTATTACAAAACTGTAACCCTATTCATTGGGTGAAATTTTAAGCATCCTGATTCAGTCATTTAGATGTGCCCATGAGTGTATACACTTTTTTTGGTCTTTTTGGTTTGGGTTTGTTTTAGATGGTCTTACTGTGTAGTCCAAGCTAGCCTAGGCTCAGTTTGCCTGCCTCAGCCTCTTAAATCTGGAATTATGGGAACTTACCACAAAACTCAGCTGTTTTTATTTAAAGGAAATAAACTGTACATGCGCTTTAAGAGCAAAATCACATTCTACTATTCAATTATTCTACAATTTATTTAAGCAATCCTTAGGGGTTCTTTAGTTCATTCAATAAGTAGTTATTGCATACCTACTATATTTTAGGAGTTACCTTGAAACTGAACATACAATGATAAAGCAAATATTGTCTGATATTAAGTCTTTGCAGTTTTCACTCTTACAGTTTATAATGTTGCTTTATATATGTCTTAATGTATTTATCCATTTGTTTTCTTAGTATAAGTAATGTTGAGATTGAAGGTGTGGCTCAGTTGGTGATTGCTAGCCAATGAGTGAAAGCATCTGGAACCAAGTTCAAAATGTAATAGACAAAAATGTAATAGAAAAGTAATGTACTAGACTGGGAATGTGGCTTCGTGGTACAGTGCACTTGCCTTGCATGTATGAAGCCCTAGGTTTGATTCCTCAGTACCACAAACAAAAAGCCGGAAGTGGCACTGTGGCACAAGTGGTAGAGTGCTAGCCTTGGGCAAAAGAAGCTCAGAGAGAGTGCCTAGGCCCTGGGTTCAAGCCCCAGGACTAGGAAAGAAAGAAAGAGAGAGGGAGGGAGGGAGGAAAGAAGAGAGGAAGGAAGGAAGGAAGGAAGGAAGGAAGGAAGGAAGGAAGGAAGGAAGGAAAAAGAAAAAGAAGGTATTATACACCAGACTGCTCACTTTACTAAATCTTCCTTCACCAAAAAAGTTGGAAGTGGAGCTGTGGCTCAAGTGGTAGAGCCCTACCTCTGAACCAAAAACAAAAAAGCTTAGAGACACCAAGCCTAGGCCCTAACTTCAAGCCCCAGTAACCAACACACACACACACAGAGTATAAAATGGAAGGAAAATATCAAACATTCTAATTATGTATACTATTTTCTAGTAATGTATGTACTTCATTATGACCTGAATCATCTACATTTGTTTGGCTTTGCTTTAATTTGGTTGTAGATAGTACTAGGGTCTGCACTTACTAGGCAGTTTTCTCCCACATAAGCATGCTCCCAGCCCTTACATTTATGATTTAATCATCCGGAAAAAATATCAAATGTTTTATCAATTTTAAGAAATAATAAAGATGGTAGAGCAATTGCCTAGCATATGTGCAACCATGGTTTTTGGATTTTTTTGCACTGTAATTGTTTATATAGTAAGCTATCTAATTGATTGTCCTTAGTACAATCCTGAGCTGTCATTCCTCTGCCCAAACTCTGTTCCCCAAAGTATCCTTCAGGACATAGACCCTTTCACTGGAATTATCATTAGAGCTTCTGGCCTTAAGTGGAACCTGTTATTTATAAGTCAACTTTTGATACCTTTGGTCTGGTAAAAGGCAGTGTATTACAGCAATAGGTCAGTATCAGACTACTTTCTTTAAATTCCAGTTTTGACATATGTCCTTTTATAGAACCCTAAGTTAATTTTTTAGCCTTTTTGTGCCTCAGCTTTCTCAGCAGTAAAATGGAGATACTAACAGCTTTATCCCGCTGTTGTGATGATTAGACGATATGCTATTTGTAAGTTGCTTCGAGGAGATCAGGCCCATGATAAGCAGCCGATAGAGGCCACTTGTTATTGCTG
This sequence comes from Dipodomys ordii, assembly GCF_000151885.1. Lineage (NCBI taxonomy): Eukaryota > Metazoa > Chordata > Mammalia > Rodentia > Heteromyidae > Dipodomys > Dipodomys ordii. The sequence continues at coordinate 10,863,059 of NW_012267242.1, forward strand.
CTGCTGCTATTACTATATTTAATTTGGAGAAAGTAACGCTAAAAAGACAGGATCTTCATCCTTGCCATCTCTTTCATGACCCTTACATCCAAATCACTTGTCTTAAGAACTTTTCTCCTTCCTTTAACATAATTCAGTGGCAGATATCATATAATTTCTGGAGGATATACACCAAGGCAGTGAAGGTACTGTGAAGGTAGTCCATATGCCAAATGGCCATTATGTTCTGTGAGAAGAAAAATTGTTAGTAGTTCCATTTCCATTTGCGCTCACTTCAAATGTTCCCCTTAAGGCCCCCAGAGTGAGTGCCTCTATAATTAAAGACTTACAGAGAGTCTTTAGCTCTGCAGTTGTTATGGCTGTGTTATTTAGAGCCTTATTTCATGTTGGGTGTTTTTTGTTTGTTTTATAATAGCCACGTTCTACCCTTGTAGTTGTGGTTATTCTGACAAATGATGTTGTCTTGACTGTGTATGCTCTGTGGTAAGAATACACATTTATAGGTCTTTTTATTCTCAGATGATAACCTTTTAGACCTCTGTGTGACTGATAGTATGGGCAGTTCTTTTCCTGAGGAGTCTGTGTGCGGTCCTGTGGGCTTAACTTCCTCCTTCCTCTTCACAGGACTCTCCAAAAAGCATTCTTGCACAATAGTGGATGTATGCAGAATCCCACTGTTGGCTTTTTTGTCCTGTTTCTTCTCCATGAACAAAAAGAATAGGGCCGAGGACTCCTATTGGTTTTCTTGTTGTGTTTTGCTTTGGTTTGTTTTCGGTTTTTTATTCTCCTTCATGCTCTTCCCTCTGCCTTTCATGCTACACTTTTTCCCACCCTTAAAATTTGGTTCTCTCCCACTTCTTTTGTCCTCCCTCCTTGTCTCCTCCTTGTCTTTCCTTTCTCTCCTTCTGTTTCTCCTTCTCCTTCTTCTCCCCCTCTCCTCCCTTCCTCCTCTCTTCCCTCTCTCTTCTAAACGATACTAAACTACACCTCCATCCCTCTGTCCCTCTGTTTTGTATAGCAGAATTCTGAGTTGTTTATACTTACCATCTCCTATTCCTCCCTCGAATACTTTCTTAAACTCACATTGTTCCTCACATTGCTCCTGTTGTGTATGATCCCCAGAGACTTCTGCTTGGCTAATCCCAGAATCAATTGTGAGTCCTCATTTTATTTGACCTGCAAGCAGCATTTAACCCAATCAGTCCCCTCACTTAGAAATCGTTTCATTTCTTCTACAGTGATGGCAACAGACCCCAGAATCTCACAAGTACTAAGCAAGTGTTCTACCCCTCAGCCCCCAGGAACTATACTCTCCTGCCTTCTCCATCATTGGCAGTATTTCTCTGTCTCTTCTGCTTTCTCCTTTTTTTTAGTATCTCTGAGACTTGGTCATTAGACTGTCTCCCTTTATCTTCACACCCACTCCCTTGGCAATCCTCTCTGGCTTCCTGGCTATTTTCAATTTTCTCACTCTCCTGCTGATTCTAGCCTGAAGCTTTTTAAACCTTAACATTCCTTGTATTTGGGGCCACAAAATCTTTGCTGTGGGAGACGATCCTTTGTATTTAGGATGTTCAACTGAAGCGCGGGCTTCTACCCACGAGCTGCCAGGAGCAAGCCACCAGTTATGATAACTAAACTGGCTCCAGACATGGCCACATATCCCTTAGGAGTAAATCACTAACCGCCAACTGAGAACCCTGTTTCTAATCTGAACTGCTGCCCCAAACTTCACACTTGTATACAGTCTACTTGACATTTATACTTGAATGTCTAATAAACATTCACACTTAACATGATCAAAAACAAACATTTGGTTAGGGGTGTAGCATGCCCAAGGCCCTGAGTTTAATCTCCAGCAGTGTGTGTGTGTGTGTGTGTGTGTGTGTACATACACATCTTCCTAAATACAATTGTCCTCCAGACTTCCTATAATTCTATAAGCCTTTCTGGAATCTAATGTCGGGTCTCCACCACCACTCAAGTCCAAGTGCCATTATTTCCAATGATAATTAGTATTACTGCCCCCAGTAGTCTCTTAGTATTTCTGTAGAGCAATCTTGTGAAAATGGGAAAGTAGAGATAGGATCTCAGACTATGGCAAAAGAAGAAGACTAGCTTAAAGATAAACTAAAGCAGAAAGGGCTTGGGTTGTGTCTGGAAGGGTGGAGTGCTCGCCTAGAAATCTAAGACTCTGAGTTCAAACCTTAGTACCACCAAAACAGAAAGAAAATGTGTAATTCAGGCTATGTGACAAGCTGTGCAAAACCCTACAGATGCCCCTCATCTTTACCCAAAGTGAAAATTGAAAGCCTTACAAGGACTAGTAGGTCTACACAATCTCACCTTCATTTTCAACTGTCCTCTGTTTCATCTCTCTGATCTTATCTCTTATGGCCAATACCTTTCTCCCTTCAGCAATAGCTGCCTCTTTTCCATTCCTTGAACCCTCTGGTCCTCAGTGCCTTTGTCCTAAGATAAAACTCTGATACCTCATTCAGGTCTTATCTCAAATGTTATTTCTCAGTGAGGCCTTTTCTGGAAAACTGGATTTAAAAATCTTATTCCAACATCTCCAGTTCTTTAAATCTGTTTCATTTTTCTGGGCAGCATTCACTTCATATTATATGGTGGCTCAGTGGTAGAGCGCTTGCCTTGCATCCCTGAGGCCCTGGGTTCGATTCCTCAGCACCACATAAGCAAAAAGAAAAAAGCCGGAAGTGGCGCTGTGGCTCAAGTGGTAGAGTGCTAGCCTTGAGCTGAAGAGCTGAGGGACAGCACCCAGGCCCAGAGTTCAGGCCCCACGACCGGACCAAAAACAAAACAAAACAAAACATGATACCTGGCCTTTTATCCCAACACTATCATTTCCAAACAGGAAGACTTCTATGTGCTTTAATTTCTTTGTAAAGTGGAAAAGCTTCTAGCTTATTAACACTTACCTACGAATTAATTTTATCTTGTTCACTCCCCATTGGAATATAAATTCCTGGGGCTTGAACTCAGGGCCTGGGCACTGTCCCTGGGCTTTTTTATTTTTGTCAGTCATGGACTTGAACTCTGAGCCTGAGCACTGTCCCTCAGTTCTTCAGCTCAAGGCTAGCACTCTACCACTTGAGCCACAGTTCCACTTCCCTGAATCCTTATGTATTTCATTATTCTATTCAGATTTTGGATTCCTTTGGTGTTTATGATGTAAGCAATTCACATGGAATTTTGCCTGCCTGCCTGCCTTGCCTTTCCTTTCCCTCTCCCTCCCTCCCTCCCTCCCTTCCTTCCTTCCATCCTTCTTTCGTTCCCTTTCTCTCTCTGTGTATGTGCATATGCCAGTCCTGGGGACTTAAACTCAGGGTCTGGCACTGTCCCTGATTGTTTTCACTCAAAACTAGTGCTCTACCACTTGAGCCACAGATCTACCTCTAGCTTTTTATTGGTTCATTAGAAATAAGAGTCTCAAAGATTTGTCTGCCTACACTAGCTCTAAACTTCAGTCTTCATATCTCAGCCTCCTAAGTAGCTAAGATTACAATCGTGAGTGCCCTTATTTTTCTTCTTCTTCATTGTCGTCATCTTCTTCTCTCCTCTTCTCCTTCTTCTCCCTTCTCCCTTCTTTCTCCTTTCTTCTTTTTTTTTTTTTTTGTTGGTTGTGGGACTTGAACTCTGGGCCTGGGCACTGTCCCTCAGCTCTTCAGCTCAAGGCTAGTACTCTACCACTTGAGCCACAGCGCCACTTCCAGTTTTCTGGTGGTTTATTAGCGATAAGAGTCTTGGGCTGGGAAGGTGGCTCAGTGGTAGAGCTCTCACCTTGCATGCCTGAGGCCCTGGGTTCGATTCCTCAGCACCACATAAGCAAAAAGAAAAAAGCCAGAAGTGGCGCTGTGGCTCAAATGGTAGAGCACTCACCTTGAGCCGAGGAGCTGAGGGACAGTGCCCAGGCCCAGAGTTCAGGCCCCACAACCAGACCCAAAAAATAAAAAGAGTCTCACAGACTTTCCTGGCTTTAAACTGGATCCTCGAATCTCAGACTCCTGTGTAGCTAGGATTACAGGCGTGAGCCACGGGCACCCAGCTCTTCTTGTCTTTTTTGTCTGTCGTGGGACTTGGACTCAGAGCCTGGATGCTGTCGCTAAGTTTTGTCATTCAAGGCTAGTGCTCTACCACTTTGAGCGTTAGTGCCACTTCTGGTTCTGATGGTTAATTGAAGATGAGAGTCTCATGGACTTTCCTACTTGGGCTGGGTTTGAACTGCCATCCTCAGAGCTCAGCCTCCTGAGTAGCTAGGATTACAGGCATGAACCACTGGCTCCCTGCTTTGAAATTATTTCTTAAGTGATACATAAATAAAGTTTTTATGTCCTTATGGAATACCATGTGATGTTTCAATACATGTAAACAATGTTTAAGTCAGAATGTGTCTCTTCAAGCAGTTTATTTCTCTTTCTTTCTTTCTTTCTTTTTTTCTTTTTTTTTTGGGGGGGGGTCCGGTCGTGGGGCCTGAACTCTGGGCCTGGGCACTGTCCCTCAGCTCTTCAGTTCAAGGCTAGCGCTTTACCACTTGAGCCACAGCACCACTTCCAGCTTTTTTCTTTTTGCTTATGTGGTGCTGAGGAATCGAACCCAGGGCCTCATGCATGCAAGGTGAGAGCTCTACCACTGAGCCACCTTCCCAGCCCTAGCTTTTTTTTTTTAAAAGAGTTGGTAACACGTGCCAGTAATTCCACGTACTTGGAAGGTGGAGATAAAGGCATGGAGCTTGGCCCAAGGGCTAAAGTATTTCCCTAGCTAGCAAGCCCTGAGTTCAATCTCCAGTACTACCAAAATAAGATATAGATATGTATGTATGTATGTATGTGTGTGTGTATGTATGTATAGTGCATTTCAGCATACCTTCTTGAGTACCTTTGCTAAGTAAGCCCTGGAGGAACTTTGAGGTTTACTTTGTAAAGCTAGGGGTGATTTTCTCCAACCACTTTACTTCCTCTTTGTAGAACAGAGAAAGCACCCCTGAGAACAGTACCAAACTAAGAGAAGCCATAGTGTTTATCCACCATTAGCCTCCCATACTTCTCTGTTTATACCTCAGTTATTTATGGGCCTCTCACTGAGATTGCCTTAAGGTGGGAACCATAAGAGGTATTCATCCATACACCCAGTCCAGTGCAGACTCACAAGGATGCTCAGTAATCATTTGTTAAATGTGAATTTAACTGAAGTGAATTGGGTTCTAGTATCAGGGATTTTTTAGTTTTCTTTTTTAAAGTAAGCTTTATATAAAACATCTAAAAAAGAAAATTCACTTTTTTGTTTGTTTTTAAACATAGTCTAAATTTAGAGTTCAGCTTCCAATATGTTCATTGCCCATATTTTTAAAGCATTCTGCGCAATGACTCATCAAAGTACCTAAATAGATACTTTTTGAAAAGTCACAATGGCCTTAGGAAACAAAATTAGGTTTGGCAAATAAAATGTTTTCCCTCTGCAATCAAGAATATGGAGACTTATTGAAATACAGAGGAGGATCGTCAAGTATAATTTTAGCAAAGGTGTTTTGTTTTGTTTCTTTTTTTTCCCCCTTTTCAGAAAAGTTGAAAGTGAAGCAAAGATCACCTGAGGAATCCCTGCAGGGGCTCTCCTCCTCAGGATGTTGTAGCGCGCTGCTGACAGTTCATTCTAGACCCAAATATCAGACCAGTCAGTACTTCCTGCATGCTAGTCATGAGGCTCTTTTTATGTCCTTCAGTGGCATGAATAACATACTCTATTTTTAGTGATGGCTTTGTTTTTCCTTTAAGTAATCTCATATCTCCTTATCAGTTTCCTAGAGGAAGTTCTGTCTTCTGGACTACACAGCAGAGGCAGGGAGAGCTCTCAAGTCACCTCGAGGTCAGCAAGCAGAAGATGAAATGGTGACAGAGAGTGGGTCTGATGGCACAGGTTCCCCTCCTGCTTGCTCCACAGGCCTTCCCTGATGGCCAGCCAGCCTGCCTGCTGGTTCCTGAACGGCCGGCGAGCATCAAGACTGAGGATAAGCTGAGAAGTTGAAACCCACCCCAACCCACTTTCTCTCAGTTTCCTTATCAAATAAATGTTTCTTTGTATATTTGATAGCACAATCACTCTCCTGTCTGATAGATTTTGTTGAGATCCTATTTGGGAAAAGGATTATCAGAGCCGAGAGGCCTGAAAAAGAGCCAGCTGAGGTACATACCTCCCTCTTCAATTTCCTCTCTTCCCTTGGCCCTTTCTTCTTCCCATTCACCACATCCCTGTATAACTCATTTCAGAGACCTCACCGTGTTTCTGGAGAGAACCATGGAAAAGGTATTTGTCCCCATGTTGCAATTTTCTGTGGCACTGAGAAACTATGACTGACTACAATAAAACTTCATTTTGTGGAAATATGAGTGATTTTCTTTCTTGGGATTCATTTATGGGAATTCAGGAAGTAAGGTTTGAGATGGCTTCATGCCGAACGCAATGAAGGCATTGCCTCTACCTGGAAGATATTTAAAGTATACCAAAGCAGATAATAAATGCTGGTCTCAATTTTGCTTCTCTTGAAAGCAGTAAAAAGCAATGGTATAATCATAGCAAAAATAGCAGAGCTCAGTCCTCTTCCAGTTCTCTATAAGGTGTGTATGAGTTTAAATGTTAACAAATATTCCCTGGCATGGGACAATCTGTGATCAAGTTTATGTCATATTTACACGGCATTGGGAATGGTGGTGCCTCAGCTTCCTCATCCACAGAACAGGAGTAATAATACTTTTCTCATGAGATTGCAAGAGATGAGGCAGTACACTAATATTGACAAGGCTGATTCCATTATTACTGGCCCTCTATTTTTCCTCTCTAAAAACATTTTAATTAAGGTTTTGTATGTTTTTAATAACCCTCTCCCCCACAGATTGAAATGCCCTGACCAAAACCGCACTCCTGTTTACAAAAGCCAAGAGGATGTTTTGAAACAACTGTTTCAATAACAGTTTCTACTCAGGAAACTTGTAGTCAGCAATTCACAAGATTTTACCTGTAATCATGTCCTTTTCCTAAGTGGAGTTACTTATGAAAACTCAATTGAAGCACAAAGCCACTGGCAGGGATGTCTTATGCATGAACGTATTTAGGAGGTAACCCTACCATGATTCCTCCCAGTGTCTTATCTCCCTCAAAGAGAAAAGTGGCTTGAACTATTTCTGAGATTTGTGCGTATGGTTGTGTCAAGCTCACTGAGGAGACAGTGTTATAAAAATGTGTAAAGGAACCTAGATGTGCCTCATTCACATTTCTCACTTAAGCACTGAACTTTGGAAAACTGTCCTACATAGAGCCAAATTTATGTGCCATAACGTTCACCTGGTAAGAGAGAAGTCAGCATGATGAACAAGTCAGAGGAAGACTATAGCATGTGGGAAGAGGGGCGAGTGGCCAGAGGGGCAAGGTAAGAGAAGGTAGGGAGAGGACTAGAGGATGGAGCTGTGCAGTACTGCCAGTTAATAGGAGGGAGAAAGCCAGAGATTTATGTAACATCTCAAGGAGCAGACAGGCAGAGAAGGTTCTTCAGCCCACATGCATCTGCTCTAGAATCTGAAAATTACTTTGGAGGGTTATTTTTTATGGGTCCCTCTGCCTGATGTTTACAGGGCCCAGCTCCTCTCTGATAGAGCGCGCGAGGAGCACAGGACCTTACATCTAGGAGGTCCTCAAGCATTACTGACTAAATGAAACCTACTGGAAAAACGGAAGATGGGGGAAGTCATGAATTACTTCTTCCCCCATAAGCCAAAAGTCATCTAAATAATGTAGACTTTTTTTTTCTTTGTGGTGCTCATAATTGGGTCCAGGACCTCCTGCATGCTAGACAAGTGTTCCTCTACTGAGTTAATTCCAACCCCTATTAAACTATAGATCCAAGCTATTCCTATTTGTCTGACCAACATGCCCTCAAAGAGTCATGCAGTAGGGGGCTGGGAAGGTGGCTCAGTGATAGAGCGCTTACCTTGCATGCTCGAGGCCCGGGGTTCCATTCCTCAGCACCACATAAGCAAAAAGAAAAAAGCCGGAAGTGGCGCTGTGGCTCAAGTGGTAGAGCGCTAGCCTTGAGCTGAAGAGTTGAGGGACAGCGCCCAGGCCCAGAGTTCAGGCCCCACGACCCCCCCCCAAAAAGTCATGCAGTATACTTTCCTTACATTATTCTGCTTCCTCATATATAAAATATCCTGGACTTCTTTTTAATGTGTCCCACCTTATTTATTTACCATACTGGGGATTGGACCTAAGACCTCTAATTTGCTAGACAAGAAGTTTACTACTTGAGCCATGCTCCCCAGCGCTTTTTGGGATAGGGAAGGGACGGTTTAGAAAATGTGTGCTGTATGTATGTGTTGGTGCTTTGCACACATGCACATGCATCTGTGTCTCCCTGCAGGCTCGAGTCAGAAAGGCTGGATTTAGCCAGTAACTTGTTTAAATTTGAGCATGTCAGTGGATTCATTACACCCTGTTTCCTCATTTCCCATGAGACTATTCATACTCACTCTATATGCTTCACAAGGTGGCACTAAAGCCTTTCCATGACATAGAAAAATATTTTGAAAGGATAAAGTTCTACAACTCATCTTAAACAGGAAAATTAATTCCTATGACTAAGGGAAGGAGACAGCAGTATCACTGGATTAGGAGGAAAGGTGGATCTAAGAACACACAGGATGCCTAATTCAACGGATGCCAGAAAAAGCCAAAGAACCCTCTACCTCTCACATCATAAATTTAACCACTCTTTTTAAATCTTGAGATGTCTCCAGAATGTTTGCCCTCTTTCTCCTGCTCTGTACCAAATATTCTTATTCATTTTCTAGTAATTATGTACCTACATACACAGAATATGCATGTAAGATGATGTTTTTATCAGTTTATTATCATACTTAGCCCTAAAGGACAATAATTTTGTTTTCTAAGGTCTTTCCCTGGGCATCTTACATGGCCACCTAACTTCCCTTGTTGATAGAATGTTTGTCTCTCAGTATCCACAAGTGGATGAACAGGGACTTAAAAATATTCAATGACTTGACCAAAGGCCACAGGGGTAAAGACACGGCCACACAGACGGGTTTTCCCCCACCTGTCTTGCCATCAAACACGTACTGAAACATGAAGTTACTAAGCCACACCCCGCAGGCTCTGAGGCAGTTTGGGGTCAGAAGGGTCAACAGAGGTCTCCAGTTAAGAGTACCCTCTAGATATGGAGCCCATCCTTCCACTGGACTCCAACAGACAGACGAAGGGAATGGTCATGGCAGAGCATCAGGGAGATAGCCAAGAAGTGAGCCATACTTGGAGCCTCATGCTGTGTACACATATTATCTGTACACATGTATTATGTGTATACATATGTACACGTGTATGTGTACATACATATATATCCCTGGTATAAAGGGTCCTGGCTCTGAAGACAAGAGTTCTCTTGCCAGCACTTACGCATCCGCAGATCTCTCAGCCTTCCTGTACCTCGCTTGTCTGCCCATGACATGGAGACCGTCATAAGATGTTCCTTATACTGGGGACTTATTCTCCTGAGGCTCAATAAGGCTTTGTAAACTGGAAGCGATATGTATTAATAACAACAACTTTTCTCCCAATCTATTCCAACAGCATAGCCTCGGAAGCATAAAACTTTTCTCTAACACCTGACCTGCTCAGACCATTCTCTACCACCCAGAAGGCGTCTGGGTGGCGCTTCTGTTTTTGTTTGGGTTTGGGAGGCAGATGATCTCCACCTCGGTTATCCAGGCTCTTCCCAAATCCGCGAGTCTCTATGATCCACCGGGTCTGCGGGGCTGGGCGACTGGGCAGATCCGGGTCTGCCCATTTCACCCCACCTCCGGCTGGGCTGGGATCTGGGAGCGGGTCTCCTCGGGGATCAGGTCCGCCAGCCTCCCCCCGGATGAGTCAGAAACAAAGACGGGGGGTGGGGGGAGCGGGGGAGCGCACTGGCTGCGGCTCCGCGATTCGCCCTTTATTCTGAACTCGCAACGTCAGCGGGCCCGCGGA
>NW_012267242.1:10873669-10903778 GCF_000151885.1 Dipodomys ordii
CCGCGGCCCCGCGCCGAGGCTCCAGAGGGGGCTTTTGTCTACCTGCCTCGGGGGGCTTTAACTTGGCTTAGTTTGTGCCCTGCCCGACCCGCACCCCGTCCTCCCCCGCTGACCGGCCGCCGCGTGCCTCGAGCTGCGCGCGGCGAACAGACAATGAGAAATAAAATAAGATGCCGTTAGTCGTGGCGAGGGGCTGGGGGAGGGGGCCGGACGCGGGGACCGCGGGGAGCCCCCTCTCTCCCGGGCCCCTCCCCGCGCAGTCCGGCTGCTGATTTGGGGGAGGGGGCGGCGGGTAAGAGAGTTCCTCGAGTGAAAACCTGTTCCCCCCAGTGAGGAGCAGACCTCGAGGGGTCCCCGGCTCCAGCTTTGGAGGCGACCGGGGAGCTCGGGGAGCCGTGGAGGAGGCCCGAGGGACGGGGGCGAGCTCCGTGATCGTTCACCGGCCGCGGCTTCTCTTGCCCCGGGCAGGGCCCCCAGGATGGAAACCATCAATCTGCACCTCCCGAGAAGGTCGGCTGGGTCCGGAAATTCTGCGGGAAAGGGATTTTCAGGGAGATTTGGAAAAACCGCTATGTGGTGCTGAAAGGGGACCAGCTGTACATCTCGGAGAAGGAGGTAGGTGCCCTTTGCCTCTAACTATCCCTGTTGCCTCCCGTCCCCACTTTCGCTCCCCATGAGGCTTGGCTGCTTCTAGCACCCCTACCCCCCCACACACACACTACCCCTCTCGATTTGTTCCAGAAGCAAGTTCAGTGGTCGCATTACTCTGTACCCTTCTCTTCTGCAGAGAAAGGTCACCTTTTACTGAGAAGACCTAAGAATTCCAAGTTGAGTTCGTTTGTTTTTTCCTTGCAAAAACAGCCCCCTCTCAACACGCCCTAGAAGAAGTTCTAAGTGCACCCCCCTCCCCATCTCCTACCCTGTCCTGACCTCATGAAATAGGGGGTTGGTTTGCTGTTGTTGCTGAACTCCACCGATCACTCCTTCCTGTCCCCCTACCCCAGCCCAACTGGCCTTTGCTTTCCTGCCTGAAGCAGAGGTGTAGGCAGGTCCTATCAGGTGCACAAAATCAAAATCACACAACCCGTGGTCGATTTTGGTGACCCCAGAAAAATAGCTGAGGGCCAGCTAGTTTTTGTTGGGGCCAGTGACCAATAGTGCTGTCCCTCATCCCACTTCCGTCCCTTCCTGGCCAGCCTAATTTGTATCAAAGGAGAGAGAAATGGACATGGGAACCTCTGTCTCTGCATTGCTTTGCCTCTATAGTTAAACAGGAAAGCTACAGCCCACATTGGAGCAGAATCTGAGACCAGATCACTGAACCAGACTCTTTTCCCTTTTGTCCCTAACTCTTGGGATCAGTAACTCTTAATAGTTCCTGGAATGCTCCTCTGTGTTTGCCTAGCCTGGTAGACTGTCCCATGTTCTCCTTCCGGTGGCCCTTCTTTCCCTGATTCTGGGTTCCCTCACCCAGAACTGACTGGGAAGTCCTCCCCGAGTTCTAACCCCTTCTGCTTTCAGAAGTCGACACAGTCAGTAGATTGTATTTAGGTAAATAAATCCTTTTATGGTATTGAAATAGACATACTTGCAGCCCAAGAGCAAGTACTCATCTGTAAAGAGCTGCTACTAATACAATGAGGGAAGGACTAAGCCACTGGAGAGACCCTGTGGGAAAGTATTTCATCCTAGCTGCCACTAAGCTAGAAATTTGCTGATGGAGTCTTAGGACTCCAAGTGAAAGAAGACAGGCAGATCCTACTGAAAGTTTTCTCCACAATTTTCTGGGTTTCCGGTTAAAAAAAAAAAAAGATAAGCAAGTGTCAAAGTGTATTCTCTGAACTTCATAATGGCAAGACACTGAAACAAGCAGACAGAACTCCATTCCACCAAGCTCCCGGGAAGCTAGAGGACAGTTAAATGTAGAAGAAACAAAAACAATTGTGTTTTCTTGTTAATTTTTGTCCAAAGCACAGTCTGGAGGTGAAAGAATGGGTACCTTGTGTGTGAAGGAAGGTAGAAAGAGCCAGAGAAGGATGGAATGACCTCAGCCTGGACTGCTTGTCGTCCTATGAGTCAGGAGCACCTGACTAACCCAGGGCCAACTGTTCCTGCTGAGAAGGGCATTGGAAAAGAGGGAACAGCATATTGATGCTGCTCTTCTTCAGAGCCAGTTTTCATGCTACAGTGGGCCTAGGTTAGGGGAGAAACTACCAGAAGACTCTAGTCTTTATTCTGACTACTTCTCAGAATCAGTGGATTCAAGATTTTTAAAAATCATAGTATGGGCTGGGAAGGTAGCTCAGTGGTAAAGTGCTCGCCTAGCATGCATGAAGCCCTGAGTTTCATTCCCCAGTACCACATATGTAGAAAAAGCCAGAAGTGGTGCTGTGGTTCAAGTGGTAGAATGAGCCTTGAAAAAAAGAGCCTCAGGGACAGTGCCCAGGTCCTGAGTTCAAACCCCAGAACTGGCACCAAAATAAATTAATAAAATAATAAAAAAAATCATAGTATGATATTTGTAATTTATGTGTAATGCAAAACAATAATAGTAATCCTAACCCTCTTTCCCAGTTTTCACAAATCTTTCTTTTTTTTTAACTTCTTATCAAAAAGACAAGGATTCCCATAACTACCTCAAGCTATAGAGTCCTTGTGTCTGCTGTGAATCTTTGTGCTTGCTCTCAGGAAAGGATACTCTCAGGAAAGGATACTCTTTATCACAGAGAGCAGGGCACCTTCTGATCGTGGACTAATGTGTAGGAACAGACGCCGGACCTTAGGAAGACCTTGTGGGAGAGGAGGTTGTGTTGGAGCAACTCTTGGCAAATGTAGCGGAAAATCCATGTCTGTGAGCCACAGATAAAGGATCAGAGGGAAGGGGGGGGCTAATATAGGAGATGAGTTATTGTAAGTGAGGCTTCAAGAATTAGATATGGGGGAAAAAACAACATAGTGGAGAGCAAGGCTGGTGGGTGAGGAATGTTTGTCTTTTCTTGGCACTGGAATATGCTTACTCGCTTCACCCTGCCTCCTAGCCCTGCCCTATGAAGGGCTGACTTTGCCCATGTCCCTTGTTCCCAGAGCTCCTTATCAGCCTCATCCAAGCCAGAATAGAAACCTTCTCTTCCCTGTCCCCAAGGAAAACAGAACAAGTGACTCTCTTCCCCTAGCCGTGCACACACGCCCAGCACCTTCCTCTCCAAGTTCTCTGGCTCTGCTGATAGTCTCACTATAGGGAAGGAAGGGGAGAGGAGAGGTGATGCATCATCCTGCATCCTGGCCCTATGTTTCTGGGAATTGTTCTTGAATGCCCTTTGCAGCACCTTGTCACTCCTCCACCCATAGTCCTTCAAGGCTTCTGATCACTTTCCAGCCCAAAGCCAGGGAGCTTGGACAGGGGGAGAGCCCCAGAGCCAAGCCATGTGGTAGCAAATGAAGAGAGGGACAGACGAGCTGTTCCTCTGTGATCATCGTCTATACTCCTGCCTTCAACCCTCTAGGTCCAGCAGCCAATCAGAAGGGCAGTTAGAGACAAGACTCAGATGGAGTGGGGAATGTCATAGAGACACTTTTCCCACCTCAAGGTTATATACACTTGGTCATGTACACAATTCCTATTCTAGAACTTGGGAAATGGCAGCTCTTTTGGAAACACTTCCAGTTGAGGAGAGTAAATACCTTCCAAGGAAGACGTGAGCCTACTTTTACTTCTATCAAAATGGATACTAGTGGTTTTAACTTTTGGTGGTAGTATTGGGGTTCTAACTAAGGGTGAATGCTCCACAACTTGGGCCCTCTTTGGTTTTAGTTGTTTTTCAGATAAGTTCGCATGTTTTTGCCTAGGCCAACCTGGTCTGTGATTCTTCAATTTATATCTTCTTGTGAGGCTAAAATACAGGTGTACACCACCATTCCAAGCTTATTGGTTGAAATGGGGTGTCTTGCTAACTACTTTGCCCTGGGCTGGCCTAGAACCATGATCCTCATTATCTCTGTCTCTAGTAGCTATGATTATGGGCATGAGACATCAGGCCCAGTTTTGCATTTTTCTCCTAGGAATCATGACCAGTTCCTGGGTGTTCCAAACCAAGTGGAAGGTTGTTCATTGGGATGAGTGTCTTTATAGTAGATATATTAGAGGAAGGAGCAGGAACTACCATGTAAACCATAAGACCCAGGAGGCCAAAAGCAGACCCTCAGTCCTCAGCTATCCCTGATACTGGTGCTGCCTTTGTCTCCTTTCTCTGGCAGAGGCCAACTGGGTCTTCCTTACTTGGGGATATCTGGGCAGCCTGCACACCATGTCCCTGTAAGGACATGAGCCCTTTAGGTCTTGTAAACTGTGTCCTCTAGAACAGGGTGGGGCTTGTGGGTGAAGAAAGGCTTTGGAAATGGTGGGGTTGGCTGAGGAGAGGTCAACAGAAATCCTTATGAGGACTCGGGACTCGTAGTCTGCCCCAGTCTCATCCCCTAAAAACAGGCCTTTATACACCTTTGCTGGATAGCCTTTTCCTAGCTTGCCATCCTTCCCCCTCCTCAGGCTTCTTCTCACTCCCCAGACTGATCTAAACCAATGGGAGGGAGGGGGTCAGGGGAGGCAGCTAAGTAATTTTATCCTCCTCACCTCACCTCCAAATGTCCCCTAGGTAAAAGATGAGAAAAATATTCAAGAGGTGTTTGACCTGAGTGACTATGAGAAGTGTGAAGAACTCCGGAAATCCAAGAGCAGGAGCAAGAAAAATCATAGCAAATTTACTCTTGCCCACTCCAAACAGCCTGGTAACACGGTAGGTTTCTCTGGCTGCTGTGGCCACTGGAGCTCTGGAGGAGGTGGGAGGTGGGTAAGGGAGAGCTCCTTCCTCTTCACATTCTTTTTTGTTTTGTTTTGTTTCCCCATCGTGGGGCCTGAACTCTGGGCCCGGGCGCTGTCCCTCAGCTCTTCAGCTCAACGCTAGGGCTCTACCACTTGAGCCACAGCACCACTTCCAGTCTTTTCTGCTTATTTGGTGCTGAGGAATGGAACCCAGGGCCTCATGCTTGCAAGCAAGCACTCTACCACTGAACCACCTTCCAAGTCCCTTCCTCAGAGGCCCTGGATTGCTCCTGCTGACTTTTATTATATCACTTGCAATATACTGTGGCTGTTTCCTTCCCTCCAGGCATGCCAGCCTTTAGCCACAAAGATCGTATCTGTCTCTCCCACACCTCACATACATACTGCTGCATGTGCACATGTCTCTTGAGAGAAAACGACTGGTCTGGTGGCTTAGTGATAGAGCACTTACCTTGCGTGCATGAGGCCCTGGGTTCGATTCCCCAGTACCATATAAGCAAAAAGAAAAAAGCTGGAAGTGGTGCTGTGGTTCAAGTGGTAAAGCACTAGCCTTGAGGTGAAGAGCTGAGGGACAGCACCCAGGCCCAGAGTTCAGGCCCCATGACTGGACCCAAAAAAAAAAAAAAAAAAGAAAAAGAAAATGACTGGTCTTTGTGCCCTGATAAGTGGTTGAGGAAATCCAAGGAAAGTGTTTCTCTCATATTCTGTTTTTGAAAACATTCAAAGATCTTTAATACCTGTCTTTTATCAAATCTCATCTAATTATCTCCAGTGCCACATTAATATCCAGTGCATGCACCCTCCTCCCCCTCGCTCTTATCTTTCTTTCTCTTCAATGTCAGTGCTAGGGCTTGAACTTAGGGCCTGGGTGCTTACCCTTAGCTTTCTTCACTCAAAGCTGGTAGCTCCACCACTTGAGCCACAGCTCCACTTCCAGGTTTGCTGTTTGGAGATAAGGTTCCCCAAATGGTCCAGACTGGCTTTGAACCTCAATCCTCAGATATTAGCTTCCTGAATAGCCAGGATTACAGGCGTGAGCCACCGGCACCCAGCTCCAGTGCTCTTCTTAGCTCCTCTTTGTTGTTTTCTAAACCACCTTCCAACTATACTATTTGGCAGGAATGGGGAATGGGTTTCCTGAGTTATAGATAACTCTGGAAGCAGAATCATACTCCTTCCAGGAGCTGAGTCTAAGAGAATGAGATGATAATTTCTTATTTCTTCACTGTCAAGGTGAGGCACCAACTCTAAAACCCTGGCTGAAACAAGAATCTTCCCCTCATAGGCACCCAACCTGATCTTCCTGGCTGTGAGTCCCGAAGAGAAGGAGTCATGGATCAACGCCCTCAATTCAGCTATCACAAGAGCTAAGAACCGCATCTTGGATGAGGTCAGGGGGCTTATTATGGGGAGAAGGATACTGGGCAGAGGGAGCAGCTGTGGCTCACTGAAGTGGGATTATTGTTTAGGGCCCCATTGAATTGTTCCCCCATCAGCTTCTTCCTCTCCCTTTTGGAAGCCTTCTTGTTCTTCTACCTTCTCAGAATCTTTTCTCTCAGTTCCTCTTCCCCCATTCATGATGCATGAGCCAGCCTCGGGCCAGCTTTAAGGCGCCCCTTCCTGACCTTGGTACTTGCTCAACATAGTTAATGGGATAGGCTCATTTCCCAATCCAGGAATATTCAGGTTTGGGGGGATTCTGGGTTGGGACAGAGAGTCCTGAAGAGCACCTGAGACTCACAGTGCATCTCTTCAGGTCACCGTTGAGGAGGACAGCTATCTCGCCCACCCCACTCGAGACAGAGCAAAAATCCAACACTCGCGCCGCCCCCCAACTCGGGGACACCTCATGGCTGTGGTATGTAGGACTTTAAGAAAGTAAACATTTCCAAAGGGCTCGTTCTGTGTCAGTGCATCTCAGGACTGTATACCACCAGAGGCATGCATGAAAGGCCTCCAATACCAGCACCAAAGGCCAACAAGGTCCTTCATTCTGTGTCCCTGTATGATTCCCTAAATCAGAAATGTTGCTTAGCCAGGCACCAGTGGATTATGCCTATAATTCTAGCTACTTGGGAGGCTGAAAGATCTAAGGAATAAGATTCGAAACTAGCCTGGGCAGACAAATCCATGAGACTTTTATCTCTAATCAGCAAAAAGCCAGAAGTAGAGTGTGGCTCAAGTGGTAGAGTGCCAAGCATTGAGCAGAAAAGCTAAGCAAGAATATGAGCCATGAGTTCAAGCCCTAGTACTACCATGCGCACACATACACAAATTAAAATGTAAATAATGTAATATATATTTCTTCAGTACCTATTATATGTTCAAATGTTTCTGTTCTCAATTTATTGTCTTGGGGCTGGGAAGGTGGCTCAGTGGTAGAGTGCTTGCCTTGCATGCATGAGGTCCTGGGTTCGATTTCTCAGCACCACATAAACAAAAAGAAAAAAGCCGCAAGTGGTGCTTTGGCTCAAGTGGTAGAGCGCTAGCCTTGAGCTGAAGAGCTGAGGGACAGTGCCCAAGCCTAGAGTTCAGGCCCCACGACCGGACCCCCCCCCCAAAAAAAATCAGTGTATTGTCTTTTGGGGAAAGTAAGAAAGATACATACTTCTAAAGCAAAAAATCAAAGAGATAAATGCTGTGCAGAAGGTACAGGTCATACCAGGCACTGGTGGCTCACTCCTGCAATGCTAAGTATTCAGGAGACTGAGATCTGAGTATCAAGGTTCAAAGCCAACTTGGAAATAAAAAGTCTGTGAGACTCATATATTCAGTTAACTAGCAAAAAGCCAGAAGGAGAGTTGCAGCTCAAGTGGTAGAATGCTATGGCACCTTGAGTAAAAAAGCCAAATGAGATTGAGAGGCCCTGAGTTCAAGTCCCAAGCTCTGCTGAATGGCAACAACATTAAGTACCACATGTACTCGGAGCAAGTGCCAGTGAAACAAATAAAGTGGCAGTGTCTTGTAGAGAAGCAGTCAGGTATAGTAGGAGGAGCAGAGGCCTTGGTGTTAGTAGACCCTGAGTTGGAACCTGGCTTTGCAGTCCATTCATGTCTGTCTAGTATGGCAGTGATGACATATACCTTACAGGGTTAAGTGAAGAATAAACAAAACAAATATGTATAACTATATATGAAATAACGAATACAACTTTTTAAAATTACAGTATGCTGAAAATAAAAGAGCAAGCTTTATTACATGATAAAGGGTTCATAGTTCAAATAGAGCAGGCTGAGGTATGTGAGGAGATGCAGATGGGCAAGAACAGTTCCTGTGCTGTTTGGAGCGTCTGGGTCAAGTCCACTGTAATGTTTGGGTCTACAATCCAGAGGGAGTAGATGCCTCTGGAAACTTACAGCATAGTGGAAAGCAGAAAAAGAGCAGGCAAAATTACATTGTCACAGAAAAGTAGAAGAAAGCTCCAATCACCATCAAAGGCAAACGAAATGGCAGAGAGCAGAAGGCTTTCTCTCTCATCCAGGGAAGGCTCCCTGAGGAAGGAAATGATAGCACACCATCCATCTTTCAGGCATCATTCCTGGAAGCCCTTCTGAAGATGATTTATCTTTTTTTTTCCTTTTCCCACCCTCTTCCTCCCCAGGCTTCCACCTCTACCTCAGATGGGATGCTGACCTTGGACCTGATCCAAGAGGAAGATCCTTCCCCTGAGGAGCCAACCTCTTGTGCTGAGAGCTTTCGGGTGGACCTGGACAAGACAGTGGCCCAGCTAGCCAGCAGTCGGCGGAGAGCTGACTCGGACCGGATCCAGCCCTCCTCGTACAGGGCAAGTAGCCTTCCTCGACCTTGGGAAAAGCCAGACAAGGGGGCCACCTATACTCCCCAGGCACCGAAGAAGTTGACCCCCTCAGAGAAAAGCCGCTGTGCCTCCCTTGAGGAGATCCTGTCTCAGCGGGACACTGGCCCAGCCCGAACCCTCCACCTGCAAGCTGAGGAATCCCCAACTCCTAGCCCACCCCACCCAGGACAGCTGTCCCGGATCCAGGACCTGGTAGCAAGGAAACTGGAGAAGACTCAAGAGCTGCTGGCAGAGGTTCAGGGACTGGGAGATGGCAAGCGAAAGGCCAAGGACCCTCCACAGTCTCCACCTGATTCTGAGTCGGAGCAGCTGCTGCTGGAGACAGAGCGGCTGCTGGGAGAAGCGTCGTCGAACTGGAGCCAGGCAAAAAAGGTGCTGCAGGAAGTCAGGGAGCTAAGGGACCTGTACAGACAGATGGACCTGCAGAGCCCTGACACCCACCTCAGACAGACCACCCAGCACACTCAGTACCGGAAGAGCCTGATGTGAAAGGAGGGGTCTGGAACTCATGGGGGACAAACAGACTTATCTCCAAGTGTTGCAGGATGAAGCTTTTTTATTTACCTCGATCAAAAAAAAAAAAATCAAACTCATTGTTTTTGCTGATGTGTGATGCCCTCATGACCCTTCTTTCCTTACCTACCTTACTGAGATGGGGGTGACACTGTAGCAATAATAAGGAGCTTTCACCTAAACAGAATGGGTGATAACAACACAGTCTGCTCATTTTACACACACCACCTGCCTCTAGACCTAGTAGGGAGCGGACAAGTACGTGCTCAGGGATCTAGCTTTAGAGAGGTCTGGGGAACAAGAGGTTTTCTCGTATGTCCCATTCCAGGCTTTCAGTTTGAGGGTGAAATTTCAGCTGTGCAATTCTAGTTCTAGGGATGTGGAGGCCAGGGCCACCTGTCCATGCCATAGGAGAAGTGCAATGTATTCCAGCTCTGAGGAGCATATGTGGAATTAAACTCTCCCCAGCCTCTAACCCTGGCTTCTCACTTATAACAGTCTGACTGACATCAAGCTGCCTGGGGCTTGGCTTATAGTTCAAGCAACCTATTGCGTAACATGCATGAGGCCCTGGATTCAATTCCCGGGACAGGAAAAAAAAAGGATTGAACCATCTAGACTTTCTTATTTGAGGTGCTTCCTCCTTTCTTCTTCTATGCCCTTCCCAGCATAAATTCAAAGACACCAACTGGGATGGATGGGACTAGTTCAGTCATTTGACTGGGGGGTAGGGATGACTAGCATGGAAACTGGAGAGAGCTGACTCCATGGAAGAATTGAACTAAGAGTGAAACTGACTTGTGATGCAGTTTTTGTAGGATGCAGGGGAAAACCAAACCTATGACCCGGTTCCTCTTTCGATTAAGAGAGGGTTTCCTGTAGCCTCTCCCCCTCCTTCCTTAAACCTCTCCTAAACACTGACCAGCCCAGCTTTAGAAAAACAGCTCTGCCCACAGCACCACCCCGCCTGACTGCTGTGCTGCCAGGCTTCCTTGCAGAGCATTGTGCTGCTTTTCTCTAAAGGTTCTAAGGTCAGGTCCAGCCACAGTGATAAAGGTCCAGAGAAGAGCAGGCCACGTGGGGATGATGTATTTGAAAGAAAAGGACATAATGCCTACTGAATCAAGTATCTACCTCACTCCCAGTGGCTAAGTCCAAGAGCTTCAGTGGTGGGGGGAGGGGGGAGAAGAACTGCTCGTAGATCCTAACAATGAGGGTCTTCTAATGTCAGGAAAAGGAGGCAAGTAAGAGAAAAGAAACCCCTTTGGGAGAAAGTCTTCCCATTCTTCAGATGTACTCCCACACCATGGAGGCAATGTCAAATGCCCACATTGAACCATATCAAGTCTCCACACTCAATTTCATGTGTTCTACATCTAGCCTGTAGTTGATTACCTACTTGAACCAAGGAACAGGCACAAGGATGCCATTTCATTTGTCACTCAGGTTCTCCTGGGTGCTGAGTTGAAGGAATCAGGGCTTCAGTCATTCAAATAAGCTCCAATCTCTAAAACAAGCATGATTATCAGAGCTACTCATTGCTACAAATTCTACACATCTGAGTTAAAATTATACTTTCTATAAATCACTATCTTGGGATTTTTTTTAAAACCAGTGTTTTCCCTTTCTTTTTCTTCCTTCTCACTCCTACATAATGAAGAAAAAGACAAAAGCAAGAATGGCATATGTGTCCCAACATGCCAATCATCTGTGACACCAAGGGGAGCCAGAAAGCAAGGAAGATACTGGGGAGAGTGACAGTGACAAGAAGCAGAAGAAAGATCAGGGACTCCCAGGGGACTGAGAAGAGCTGGTCACTCAGTGCTGGGATCTTCGGATACCAAAACCAACAACTTTCAGTTTGCCAGCCATTGCTCCAACACCAAGCCGTAATGTGATGAAATGAGCCCAGTTTGGAAAGGAGGTCTGGACTCAAGTTCTGACCCTGCTACTTTATGGTTATGAGGCCCTGGGCAAAAACACTCTTTCCAAGTGTCAATTTTCTTGTCTGCAAATTGCAGTTGCTGTTGAATAGGCAAAGGCAACATATGGAAAATGCCTGTCAATAAATGGCTGCTGGGGTTGCTATTATTAGTTTGGCTCGTAAGCAACCAGCAGTCAGCTCAGGTGGCCAGAGCACAGTGAAGAAGGGTTAATCATGGTCACTGTTCTAACCCACACACTTGATCACACCACAGGCTGTGCCCGTACCTCTGGTCAAAGAGTTTAGCAGGCATAAAGCTAAAGACTTGAAAAAGAGAGAGGCCTGATTCCTGGGTTTCAACAATTTCAGAGCTGGCTGAGAATGTGCTCAGTGGTAGAGTGCTTGCCTAGCATGCACAAAGTCCTGGGTTCAATTCCTCAGCACTACATAAACAGAAAAAGCCAAAAGAGCAGCAGCTCAGGGACAGTGCCCAGACCCCAAGTTCAAGCCCCATGATTGGCACAAAAAAAAAAAAAGCCAGGCACCAGTGGATTACAGTGGCCTGTAATCCTAGCTACTCAGGAGGCTGAGATCCAAGGATCATGGTTCAAAGCCAGCCCAGGTAGGAAAGTCCGTGAGACTCTCATCTCCAATTAACCACCAGAAAACCGGAAGTGGCACTGAGGCTCAAATGGTAGAGTGCTAGCCTTGAGCTGAAGAGTTCAGAAACAGTGCCCAGGCCCAGAGTTCCAGTCCCACGACCGACCCCCCCAAAAAAAGAATTTCAAAACTAAATCCAAAGCCAGGCTTTCCACTAGAAAAGCAGCTTAAAGTGTATGGTTGTGGTGGGAAACTAGCAAAATTTCTTTTAGTGAAAATATGTGCCTTTATGTGCTAGAGACAGGATGGTACTCAAACTCTTGTTTCCATTTCACCAGTGTTTCCCTCCCTCCCTCTATCATTCTAATCTCTTCCTGCAAAACTGCCCTTCCTTCTACCCAGTTGCTGTTTTGTGGTGAATGGATGATGGGTTGGGTAGGGAAGAGAAGAGCTCTGAGCCTACACAGGGCAACTTTCTTCCTGCACAGCTGCAGAGGGACAGTTTTCAGAATGTTTCTATTCCTACCTTCCTTCCTCCTTCCCTCCCAACAACTTTTGCTATCATTTTTTTCTTACACAAATGAACTGGAAGAGAGAAAGTCCTAATATGGGGAGGGGGAAACCCCGAACAGGGTTGAAATGGGTGAGGGGTAGACACAGATAAAGAACCAGATGCTTCATTCCTATTTCAATGGCATTTTCCTCCTCTTTTCTCTTTCTCCCCCATTAAATTGTTTGGAAGGGGTTGGGAGAGCTGATTTAAAAAAAAAAAAAATACAGTCCTGATCTTCCTCCATTAGAAAGAATGTCTGAGGAGCCGGCCTGGAAAGCTGATGAGCTGATTTGCATGCAATTTTCACAGCATAGCTGTAGGTTGTCTAGGGTGAAGAGAAAGGAGGAACAACACAAGAAAATAAAAGAAGAAAGTAAAAAAGGCACAGGTTTATCTAACCCCTACTCCACCTCTGCTAAACCAACCTGCACTAAGCCTAGAGCTGGGACCCCTGGGAAATAGCTCTTGCCTCCTTCCCCAGCCACTCTCCCAACCCCTCTGCCAACAGGAAATTTCCTCCTCCATCCACTAAATCTCTCTGGCAAGCAGACCTAGCCCCACTCTCTCTGCAACCCTTAGAGCCTGGCTACCCCCCCCCCATTCTCACGCCCTCCCCTAAGCTCTCAGTTCATTTCTTTTTCTGCTTTCCTCCCAGCTCCGTCTCCCAACAACAGCAGCCAATCCCCAGCCTGCTCTAGAGCCACACCATATATGGAGAGGTTGGAAGGAAACCGGAGTAAAACGGGAGGCACACACACACACACACACACACACACACACAGTTTGAGTGCCTTTCTACTTGTGACCTTGTGTCTGTCTGTGTATACCACACCCCATCCTCCCCTGTCCCTGGCTCACCCCATCACCAGAATGAGGAACCTGTTTGCTATTCTTCACCTTTATTCATGCCCCAGGAGATCATCGCTCCTATGGTTTGCCTCTGACCTAGATTCCCTGCACTAATTACAAGCCTAACGAGATCTAACAAACACCCAACTTAGCACAGCTGAGACCCTCGAGGTCAATTAGTGCAGTCCAGCTCCACTCGGGAAATGAGAGATGGAGACAGAAAGTCGTGTACATGCCACAACCCAACCTCACCACAACCTTGGGGTTGAGAAAATGCAAAAATTAGCAATCACTTGAAAATTAGTATCTTGGAGGATTAACAAGTAGGGGAGGAGTGCATTAACGTGGAGAGCAGTTGGAGAATGACAGATTACCAACTTCTACATGATCTTCAACATAAACGGTGCAGCTAACAGAACCATGTCCATGACATGGTTTTCAAAAAGACTTAATAGGCTTATATAATTGTAACCCCTCTGTACATCACCTTTATAATAACATTTTTTTAAAATTAAAGACTTAAGAACACTAACTCATAACAAAGCAAGGACTGGCACTCTGGATCTGCATCGAGGCCTTAATACTAATCCCCTCCTCCTTCCTTGCTTCCAGCCTTGGACAGCTGGAGCTATCACTCCTGTTCTTCCTGCTATGCCAGAGCTATAGCTGAGAAAACACCCCTTGCCTTCAGAAATACTAGCCTGAACCTCATGCTTGCTTCTCCTGCCTCCAGATAGCAAAACTATGAGCGCAAACAAACCCTTCTTCCCCAGGCTCCTTAGGCAGCAAAACAACACAATACGCTAGCTTCCTTTCCTGTCCTTGGCCTGCCTGCCAGTGTCCTCACCTCCATCTCTAGCAGCTCTGTGGGGGAAGAAGAAGGCCAGTGGAAGCAGAATAGACTTAAAGCCAGCTCCAAACAGGATGCTTCTTTCCCCCATCCTTATCAGCTCTGACTGCTCAGAGGGCACGGTGCTCCACAAAAAGTGAAAGCCCAATGAATGGACCTGGAAAAAAGTATGCTGAGTGACATGTCAGGCTCAGAGAGACAAAAGGTACATGTTTTTTCTCATATGGAAGTGAGGTCTAAAATACAAACCTATATGAAAACATATATTCAGGGACACACACACCAAGCAAACTGATTAAGTATGGTATATGCAGGGGTGGAGTCACATGGTATAACCCCTTTGAATATTTAACAATTTAACAAAATGAATACCAGGAAGCTGAGACCTATCTTGTTTGGGGGGGGGGGCGCAAGATACAATTTAAGGGGTCAGGGGAAGATAAATGGAGAAAGGAATGATGGGCAAATGTACATATGTGAAAATAGATCTAGGAAACTTGGGGGGTGGGAGAAGTTGGAGAGAAGTGGGAGAAGTAGAGAGACAATGGTGGAAGGAGATGCACTGTACACATGAATTACATGTTGGATGGAAACCCCGATGTATAGCTATTTAAAGACAATTTTTTTTCTCAGTCCTGGGACTTGAACACTGAGCCTGGGCACTGTCCCTGAACTTCTTTTTTTGCTCCAGGATAGTGCTCTATCACTTGAGACACAGGGCCATTTTAGGTCTTTTCTGAGTAGTTTATTGGAGATAAGAGTCTCACAGACTTTCTACCCAGGCCAGCTTCAAACTTGGATTCTCAAAATTCATCCTCCTGATAGCTAGGATCACAGGTGAGAGCCACCAGTGGCTGGCTTTAAAGACAATTAATAAATAAATAAAAACAGGGCTGGGAATGTAGCTTAGTGGTAGAGTGTTTGACTAGCATGCATGAAGCCCTGGGTTCAATTCCTCAATGCCACATAAACAGAAAAAGCCAGAAGTGGTTCTGTGGCTCAAGTGGTAGAGCACTAGCCTTGAACAAAAGCAGCTCAGGGACAGTGCCCAGGCCCTGAGTTCAAGCCCCAGGACTGGCAAAAATAAAATAAAAAATAAAAATAAAAACAAATGTAATAAGTGATGGCTCACACCGAGCAAAGTTGAGAACTTCTAATTGTCACATGAGCAGAGAAGAAAAGTGTTTTAAAGCTCAGCAAGGGTTAGGAGCATAGCTCAGTGACAGAGCTTTCCTAGCCTGCACACAGCTCTGGGTTCCATCCCCAGCACTGGGAAAAAAAAAAAAAAAAAAGGGACCAGCTTTAGGGAAGTGGATGTGCTGGAATCCATCTATTATTTAAGACTCACTCTGGAATTCTGGTTCATAGAAGACACTACTCACTACAGTGTCAGCATGGAGCTATTAGAGGAGCACCAACACCTCTATACTTGGCTGTCACCTTCCTCTGTAGGCCAAGGATGAAGGGAGTTACAGAGTTGTGATTCTTGATAGTGACGGACTTGACCCCAGCCCCACTGCTAAGCAAGAAAGGCCAGGTAGCAGAAATAGATGGAAAAGGGTCACAATCATCTTCTTAAGCAATAAAATTAAAAGGATATAGAAGGGGGCTTGACACAGAGAACTAATTTGGTTAACAAACACACTATGTCCCTAGGGGGGAAATAGATGGGCAGTGAACATGAGCGCTGCCATATTTAAAAAAAGAAAAGAAAAAATAACTAAAATACTGTTTATCAAAATGAATGCCAGGAAGTAGAAACATGCTTGGTTTTGTTTTGTTTGGGGCAGGGGCAGAGGAGGGACACAGGAATGGAGGGAGGAAAGGTGAACAAATGCAATTAATTGTATTCCATGTGAAAAGTGATCTATGTTTTTTGTGGGGTTTTTTTTGGGGGGGGTCCGGTTGTGGGGCCTGAACTCTGGGCCTGGGCACTGTTCCTCAGCTCTTCAGCTCAAGGCTAGAGCTCTACCACTTGAGCCACAGCGCCACTTCCGGCTTTTTCTTTTTGCTTATGTGGTGCTGAGGAATCGAACCCAGGGCCTCAGGCATGCAAGGCAAGCGTTCTACCACTGAGCCACCTTCCCAGCCCTCAAGAAGCATTGTATCATAGCCTGATTTATATAATTGTAACCACTTCATACAACTTCTTAATAATAACAGTTTAAATGCTAAAAAAAAAAAAGAATAAAAAATAGGCAAGTTGGGGACTAACTAGAGTTAGCATAATAAAAAGCTTTTATTTGTTTATTATTTTATGTTTTATGTGCCTGTGTATGTGTGTCAGTCCTGGGGCTTGAACTCAGGGCCTGGGAACTGTCCTTGACCTTTTTTTTTTTTTTTTAGCACTTTAACCACAACTCTATTTCTGGCTTTTTGGTGGTTAATTGGAGATAAGAGTCTCATGGACTTTCCTACCTGGGCTGGCTTAAGCCTCAGCTCTCAGCCTCCTGAATAGCTAAGATTGAGCCACCCGCATCAAGCCTGCTTGCTTATTTATTTATTTGAGAGGTGTGGGCTCTTTTTGTCTTTCTCTTTGATGGTACTCGGGTTTTGAACCCAGAGACTTTCACTTGTTAGGCTATCACTCTCCCACTTGAGCCACACTAAAGCCACGATGCAAAGTAGAGACTTGGAGTGGACAGGGATACTGAGCCTGAACAGAAAGAGAGACAGAACTGCTATTACACAGCACAATAGGAAGAGTAGTTGCCTTTAGACTCCCTCCTCACACTGGACTCTAGCTCAGTAAGCACAGCCCAGTGAAGGGTGGGGATATTGGAGAATCTGACTCCCTAGAGAACAAGAGTTTGTGTTACACCACCAGGTAAGCCTTCAAGCCACACAACGATGATACTACTACTATCATCTTTATCAGGGAATGAGAGTAGGATTAGAATGGATAAGGAAGCTGGGCATGGTGGCTCATACAAGTGATCCTAGCTACTTGAGAAGCTTTGATGACGAGGATGGCAATTCTAGGTCAGCCCAGGTAAAAAGTTTATAAGACCCCATCTCAACCCATAGCTGGGCACAGTGATGTGTACTTGTCAGCCCAGCTATTGAGAAGACTAAAATCAGGAAGATCTCAAGTTCTAGGCCAACCCAGGTTAAAAAAAAACAAAACACCTTTTCAACAGTAAGCAGCTAAGTATGTTGGCGCATATCTGTTATCCAAGCTACTCCAGGAAGCATAAAATATAAGGATTACACTCCAGGTGTGGGCCTGGCAAAAAAAAAAAAAAGCAAGACCCTATCTAGAAATAACCACTGCAAAAGAGGGCTGGGAAATAACCACTGAAAAAGAGGGCTGGGAAATAACCACTGAAAAAGAGGGCTGGAGATGTTGGCTTAGCGAGTACAAAGGCCTGAGTTCAAATTCCAGTACCAACCTCCCACCCCCCTACACAAAAAAAAGAATGGATAATGGAGAAAGAAGTTACGCCCGGGTCTTTCAGAAGAGCCCACTGGAATCCTGAAAGAACCTCCACTGATGTGTGTGTGGAAAAGTAGATCCCATGTGGAACAAAAGTAAGACTCTAGTAGCCATGGAGATGCCTCACTTGGATCTGTCTTCAAGAAAGACCTTGCTCTTCAGCTGTAAGGGGTACAGTGAGCTGCCAGCCTCTAGCTGTTAGCACCTTCTGGATCTGTCTTGATTTTCTAAACAAAGCAAATTCCTTCCAGGCAGCTCCGAGCCAATGTCTGAGCAAAGAGGGTAGTTACTAGGGCCTCACTCAACGTTTCAGTCCAATAAGAAAACTCAGATTCTAAGAGACACCTTTACCCTGAAGTTCCCCCAATGGGTCTCCCAAGGTTTTGTCTACATTTCAGTCTGAAGGTCCTGCTGCCTGACTCTACGTCCTCCCCCTTTTCCTGTATAGGTGTCGCCTACTTCATACAGCTCTGTCCTAATGCCTCTATCTGCTTCCCAGAGACTCTGCTAGCAGAGCTTTCTACCTCTTACTTCCCCTATCCTCAGCATCTAACCCATTAGCAAGCTTTTTGAGGTTCTACCTTAAAATCATTTTTAGAATCTGACCATTTCACTTCCTCATCTCTCCCAGCCATCAACTAGTTAACTGGTCTCTTGACATCTGCCACTGCCTCCTCCTCCCAGTCAGCAGCTGGAATATCTTATTTAAAGTGAATCGAGCCAGATCCTCCTTAAAACCATCCAAGCTTGACATTGCTCTTAATAAAAACCCAAATCCTTTTGCTGCCACATAGGTACATCATCATCTCATCCCTGCCCACTTTAGGCCCATTACCCTTTCAAATATTCTTTTTTCTCCTCCTCAAGAATTTTTGTTTGAATATCAGCTTCTTTGAGACCTTTTCTCTGGCTACCATATCTCAAGAAGCACCCCTTCCAATGGACTTGCAACAATATCAATTCTGTTGGTCAGCCAGGTGCATTTGATGTGTGCATATTATCCCAGCTACTCAGGAGGCTGAGGGAGGATCCCTCAAGACCATAATATTAAGCCTAGCATGGGAAACATAACAAGATTCTGTCTCAAAAAATTTAGAAGTGAAAAGTAGTAAAGAAAAAAAGAAATGTACTCTTTACCTGACATATAACTATAACCCTCCTGTATATTACATTTATTTATTTATTTATTTGTCAGTTGTGGGGCTTAACGCTGGGCCTGGGCATTGTTCATCAGCTCTTCAGCTCAAGGCTAGTACTCTACCACTTGAGCCATAGTGCCACTTAGGGTTTTTTGTTTTGGGGGGTTTTTTGGTGGCTTATTGGAGATAAGTATCTTGTGGACTTTCCTGACCAGGCTGGCTTTGAACTGCAATCCTCTCAGATCTCAGTAGCTAGGATTCCAGGCATGAGCCAACAGCACCCAGCTCTCATTTGCCTTTTTATTACCTTTCTCCCTGAGTAGAATATACTCAGGGTCCTGACTTTTTTTTCCTGTTACCTCCCAATTGCCTGCACACAATATAAATCCAATAATTGTTTGTGTAATGAATGATTGGATAAAGTCTTGTCTAAGAACCTATCCCTCTAACCACATTCATCCCTATCATTAGTTCTATTGTAATAACATAATGAAACAACTATCATTCAAATATTTTGATGATCCTTTACAGTTTTCAACAGTTCTCATTGCTAATATGGCCTTTTAAATATATTATTTATTTAGATTCCAATTTTCTAATTTCTATTTTCTGTTAAGAAAATTAGGGATAAAAAATTTGAAGCAGGGGCTGGGAAGGTGGCTCAGTGGTAGAGCACTTGCCTTGCATGCCTGAGGCCCTGGGTTCGATTCCTCAACACCACATAAGCAAAAAAAAAAAAAAAAAGCCAGAAGTGGCGCTGTGGCCCAAGTGGTAGAGAGCTAGCCTTGAGCTGAAGAGCTGAGGGATAGCGTCCAGGCCCAGAGTTCAGGCCCACGACCTGACCCCCCCCCCAAAAAAAATTGAAGCACAGGCTTAGTGGTTGAGGGCTTGCCTAGCATGCACAAAGCCCTGGGTTTGATTCCTCAGCATCACATATACAGAAGTGACTCAAGGGGTAGAGTACTAGCCTTGAGCAAAAGGGCACAGGGACAGTGCCCAGGTCCCCAGGTTCAAGCTCTCCAAATGACAAAAAGAAGAGGAGGAGGGGGGGGGAGAGGAAGCAGCAGCATCTCAGAAAAATAACCAAGCCAGGAAGTACAAAATCTAAGTGTAAATGTCAGTTTGGGGAGATGCAATGATGTCTGTCCATCAATTATTCCAGTTAGACAAGACTTCTCTGGGTAAGGATGCAGGACTCCATAAGGATTCCCTACTTCAGACACAAGTTCAGATTTTCCAGTATCCTCTCTGGTTGCATAACAGCTAGAATGACTCCATGAACTCATGAAAGCATAATACTTAGAATCAAATTTTTATTATAGAAAAAAATCTGAGCTAACCAAAAGAAGAGATACATAGGGCAAGATCTGGGGCAGGCCCAGCCCGGCCTCCATCTCCTGTGGAGTCCTAGCGACCATCACTTCCTCCCTGCTGAGAAGGATGGCAAAGCTCTAGCACTACCGACTATGGAAGTTTTTCCAAGTTGTTTTTTGTTTTGTTTTGTTTTGCTTGTTTGTTTTGTCAGTTGTGGGGCTTGAACTCAGGGCCTGGGAGCTGTCCCTGAGCTCTTTTGTTCAAGGCTAGCGCTCTACCACTTTGAACCACAGTTCCCCTTCTGGGTTTGGGGTGGTTAATTGAAGGTAAGAGTCTCTCAGACTTTCCTGCACCAGCCAGCTTTGAACTGTAATCCTCTGATCTCAGCCTCCTGTAGCTAGGATTACAGGTGTGAGCCACCAGTGCCCGGCTATCCAAGTCTTCAGTGTACAATTTTCACTGGGGCTTGATCACACTGCCAGCATGTTTGACCATTTCGTTTGGAACTGACATTGCATGTTCCCAAACCCCCACTGTAAATCACATGGCTCAACAACTGGTGGCCAAACTTCCCAGGCCAAAAAAGACATTTTTATTGACAGGACATTCCTGGGGCCAAGAGATCATCTGTCAGTAACTAAGGGATAGGGCTACACCTTGCTTTGGATAAAGCTAATTCTTCACTCTAAAGGTGAATTCTACTCTTTGTTCTATAATCCCAAATCTAGAACAATCCTATTAAACGTGTGATCACTAAGTCTTTGCTCTATCCTTCTTCTTCAGGCCACCTGTGGTGCTGAGAACTAGAAGCATAAGCAGAGCAAAAACCAGCTATGACCCCAAAAGAGCAAGAAGACAGAAGTAGGCAAACAAGGGATACATTGTTAACAAAGAAGATGAATACAAGGTCTTTGTTTTTTTTAACATATTGTTAAGGTAAGATTTAGTAAATGTATCTGTAAGTAAGGAAAAGACCAAAACAATGCTGGGCAGTGACATCAGAGTATATAATACTATAATCTACTTTACATTCTCTGATGATATATTACAGCACTGTAGCTTGTAATTTCCTACACATTAATATGCCAAGAAAATATCAGTTACTGAAATGCAGAACTGAGATGCTTTCTACTGGTATAGGGAGTTACACACTGGTGTGTGAGTATGCGTATGTGTGGCTTCTTTCTCCCTTTACAAAAGTTATTATTGTTGTTATCATACTATTATCAAAAACATTTAGTAAGAGCCAAGTCTGGTTAGGTGCTTCTGTAATTCTGTAATCTGGTTCGGTGCTACTCAGGAGGCTGAGGTAGGAGCATCACAAGTTTGGAAGTGGTTTGGGCAACATAGAGTGACCTGTCAGGGCTTGTCTCAAAATAAAGAAAAATGTCTGGGAGTATAGCTCAGTGGTGGAGCACTTGCCTACCATGCACAAGGCCTTGAGTTGGTGAATCTGTAGAATTGCCATTTTAAAAATTGTAACCACGGGGGGGGGGGCTGGGAAGGTGGCTCAGTGATAGAGTGCTTGCCTTGCATACATGAGGCCTTGGGTTCAATTCCTCAGCACCACATAAACAGAAAAAGCCAGAAGTGGTGCCCTGGCTCAGGTAGTAGAGCGCTGGCCTTGGGCTGAAGAGCTGAGGGACAGTGCCTAGGCCCAGAGTTCAGGCCCCATGACTGACAAAAAAAAAAAAAGAAACCACTTTCTTAAATGGTGAGTAGTTTACATGGTATTCAAAAAATGCCTTTAACTAATTCTGGCAAGAGGTTAACTACTGTGAATTAAAAGGAAATTATATGACACAATATAAACAATAAGAGCATAATAATGATATAAGTGTAAGAAAGCCCTGAATTTGGTGGCTGGAGGACCAGGCTCCCATGTTGGCCTGGCTCCCTGTTAAATGATTAACATTAGACAGGTCTTAGTTCTTACATTTTTTCCTCATTAAAAATGGAATTGTTTCTATTTCTTGCTCCATAGAACTATTACCGCACTAATGCTATTTATTTTTTCCTTCCTTCCTTCTTTCCTCCCTCTTTTTCAGTGGGGTTTGGATTCAGGGCCTTGCACTCACTAGGCAAGCCCTCTATCACTTGAGTCATACCATCAGCCCTTCTTGCTTTATTTTTGTTTCATTTGAATTTTGATCTTTCTTTTGAGCTAGCTATATGGTTAAGATATTAGAAAGAATTCTCTCCATGCTGGGAAGTGGCAGGAAACTTCCCCCAGGCAGCCATGCTATCCCAACTGATTCTCTACACTATATTATACTGTATCAGTCTACAGCATTATGCTACTAAGCTATAATGTTGGGTAGGTGAGGTGGATTAAACACATTCTCAACTTAAGATTTTTTTTTTGTTTTTGTTTTTGTTTTTGGGCCCGGTCGTGGGGCCTGAACTCTGGGCCTGGGTGCTGTCCCTCAGCTCTTCAGCTCAAGGTTAGCACTCTACCACTTGAGCCACAGTGCCACTTCCGGCTTTTTTTTTCTGCTTATGTGGTGCTGAGGAATCGAACCCAGGGCCTCATGCATGCAAGGCAAGCACTCTACCACTGAGCCACCTTCCCAGCTCCAACTTAAGATATTTATGACTATTGTGACATGTTCCTATCATAAGTTGAAAAGTATGTATACTCGGGGCTGGGAAGATGGCTCAGTGGTAGAGCGCTTGCCTTGCATGCTTGAGGCCCTGGGTTCGATTCCTCAGCACCATATAAGCAAAATAAGAAAAAAGCCAGAAGTGTCACTGTGGCTCAAAGTGGTCGAGCGCTAGCCTTGAGCTGAAGAGCTGAGGGACAGCGCCCAGGCCCAGAGTTCAGGCACCACGACCGGACCAAAAAAAAAAAGTATGTATACTCCAGAGTGACTTATTTCTGGCCTCAGCTGTTTATATGTCTTCTCTGAGCTTTGATTTCCTTCTATCACTCTCTCTGAGCTTCAGTGATGTCATTTGTTATATAAGATTAAAATGTGCCTTGGCCCAAAAGGTTTGCTAAGGGGGGGTCTAAATTAGATCATTGTTGCTAAGATCCCTTTGCCAGCCATAAAGTGCTATATAATATCAAGAAATCTGGTAGGAATTCCTATAGATGATACACTTTCAGGAAGAGTTTCAATACAGCATATAGAGTGTGGGAGGCTTGGAGTAGCAGTCACACCCTGGGAAGAATGGAATATGCTCGTGTCTAGTGTCTTGGGTTAGATAACACATTGCCTTATACCCGCCATTCCAGTAGAACCTCGGGAAAATGTAAAATGAAACATAGGCTCTTTTGCATCTTTTGGCCTTTTCAATCTTCCTAACGCTTGTGCCAACTTGGAATTTGCCCCTTTTACAGATGGGGGAACTGAAGCTTGGAGATGTCACCCAAGATTGTGCAACTGCTAAATGGCTGCAGCTAAAACAAATTCTTCCACCATCAGCAGGGAGAGGACAACATGTACTTAAATAGAAAGGAGAACTGATGGGGGGGTAGCCTGAAACAAATGACTCATTTTCTCTTTCCTCCCTGATGCTTGTTACTCAGATCAGTAAACCTATTTTGTATCTTTTTCAGATACTACATGTTTCTCATGATGGCAAGGGTGCTGGGAGAAATAGCCATGATAATAGGTCAAACCAGGAAGCAACAGAGTGACAGCCATGGATGGGCAAGGATGTGTTTCTGCTGAAGAGGGATGTGGTCAGTGTTCATACCTCTGAAAGCCACCTTCCCTAAAAAGGTCTTTAATTTTGGTAGAGTGGCAGTTGTGGCTAGCTTCTCTCCATCCATATAAGAAATGACCAGCTTGTAAGTCCCCTTCCCATGCATTGAAAAGTCTGCAAAAATACCCACTACTCCTCACCTCCATCCTCAGAAAGATGTTCACTCTACAGACTGGAACAAGTCAAGAGTAGCTTCTCAGAAACAGAAATGCTAGGAGTCTTTGCTTATAGTTACTTTTCCTGTACCTATAACTCATTATATAATTATTTAATTTTTATTGTCTCTTCTTTATATAAAATTTAATTCAAATGCCAACATTAAGAAATAGCTCTAGTATATCCCAACAGTTTGGAGACCAATTTAAATAGATTACAATATATGGGGCACTGGTAGCTCAGGCCTATAGTCCTAGCTACTCAGGAAATCTGAGGATCATGGTTCAAAGCCAGCCCAGACAGGAAAGTCTACGAGACTTTTATCTTCAATTAATTTCCAAAGAAAGCCAGTAGTGGAGCTGTGGCTAAAGTGGTAAAGCACTTGAGCATGAAAACTAAGGGACAGCAAGAAAGCTGAGTTCAAGCTCCAGGAATGGCAAACATACACACACACAAATACACACACAAAAGTTACACTAACACATTCACCCAGTGGACTATCCTTGAATATATTTCTTAGATTGTATATTGCAGTCTAGTAAAATGGAGTCCTCTTCTAAAGCAGTTTTTCATTGACATAATGAACTGGGTGCCTTGGTCGTGGGCCCTGAACTCTGGGCCTGGGCGCTGTCCCTCAGCTCTTCAGCTCAAGGCTAGCACTCTACCACTTGAGCCATAGCGCCACTTCTGGCTTTTTCTGCTTATGTGGTGCTGAAGAATCGAACCCAGGGCCTCATGACGCAAGGCAAACACTCTACCACTGAGCCACCTTCCCAGCCCTAAATAAAATATTTCTAACATACACAAAAACCATTAACAGTCATTGACTATACTTAAGGAGACACACTTGCATTGTCTACCTTGACTGCTATTCAGATTTTACTAGGCATGCATTAGTCCTTTCAAATTAAAAAAAAAAGAAAAGAAACTTAAAACTCAAAATCGTTTTCCATCAAAAGTTTTACTTGTCTATCCTGCTTTGTAAATATTTCCCAAATTCTCCTTCCTCCTCCCTCTGGCCTGGCCTAGCCACAGAGCTTACAATATTGCGCCTGAACACTAGCACAGAGGACAAGGTTGTGTGTGTGTGTGTGTGTGTGTGTGTGTGTGTGTGTGTGTGTTTATAGCATTGTTTTTTAAAAAAAATAACACCTGGTTATCCCGCTAAATTAGAAACTATTAGTAAGAAAAGTTTTTGAGATATTCTCAACTTAATTACAAGGTCCAAGGGCAAAGGAAAAGCTGGTGGCTGGTTGTGGACACCTGTAATCCTAGCTACTAAAGCAGCTGAAAACTAGAGAACTGCAGTTAAGTAAGCCGGCTGAGGCAGAAATGTCCGAGAGACTCTATCTCAATCAATCAGCAAAGTTAGACTGGTGCCAAAGGGAAAGGGGCGCATGTGAACGGAGGGAGAAAGAGTGAGCAAATACAGTTATCACATTCAATGCAACCTGGGAGTAGGGATGTGGTGGAAAAAGGAGATGGAAGGTATGACATTAACCAAGATGCACTGTACTCATAACCTGACTCCCATCGTTCAAATGCCTTTGGATCACCACCTAATAATAATAATAGGGCTGGGAAGGTGGCTCAGTGGTAGAGCGCTTGCCTTGCATGCATGAGGCCCTGAGTTCGATTCCTCAGCACCACATAAGCAGAAAAAGCTGGAAATGGCTCTGTGGCTCAAGTGGTAGAGTGCTAGCCTTGAGCTGAAGAGCTGAGGGACAGCGCCCCGGCTGAGTTCAAGCCCCACGACTGGCAAAATAAATAAATAATGATAATAATAATAATAAATTTGAAATGCTGGACTGAGCCGGGTGCTAGTGGCTCACATCTGTAATGGTAGCTACTCAGGGGACTGAAATCTGAGGTTCTCAGTTCAAAGCCAGCCTAGGTAGAAAAGTCCATGAGACTCTTCTCTCCAATAAACTACTCATAAAAATCCAAAAGTGGCCCTATGGCTCAAGGGCAAAAGCCCTAGCCTTGAGTACAGAGAAGCTCAAGAACAGAGCCCAGGCCCTGAGTTCAAGCCCCAGGACCAGCAAAAAAAATGCTGGACTGGAGGCATGGCTGAAGTGGTACAGCGCCAGCCATGATTGGGGTGGGGGGGAAGCCCAGTAAGAGTACAAGGCCCTAAATTCAAACACTGGTACTAGAGCAAAAATAAAACAATAATAAATAATCAAGGAAGGTCTATAAGGGAAGCAAATATGCTAATAACTTCTGGCCAAACCAAACCAAAGGGCTGCTCTACATTCCTAAAAAGTGTGTTGAAGTGTGGGAGGCAGCTCAGAGTTAGTGTTGGTTAGCATGCTTGAGGCCCAGCACTGAAAGCAAATAACTAATTAATTAAAACCCAAGGGCTGGGAAGGTATCTCAGTGGTAGAGTGCTTGCTTCCCATGCATGAGTGCCTAGGTTTGATTCCTCAGCACCACATAAACAGAACAGAAAAAGCTGGAAGTGGTGCTGTGGCTCAAGTGGTAGAGCACTTGCTTCAAGCTGAAGAGCACAGGGACAGTGCCCAAGCCCAGAGTTCAAGCCCCATGACTGACAAAAACAAAAAACAAACAAACAAACAAAAAATCCAAGATGTGTATCCAGGCACTGAGGATTCATACTCATAATCCTAGCTACTTAGGAGGCTAAAATCTGGGGAACTATGCTTCAAAACCAGCCCAGACAGAAATGACTGTGAGACTTCATCTCTAATTAACCAGCTGGGCTGGAAGTGTGGTACAAATAAAAGAGGGTCAGCCAAGAAAATGCAAATTCAAGGCCCTGAGTTCAAATCCATGATACTGGCAAACAAAAGAACAACAAAAAAGCCAGGAGATAAACCTTGAAAGTGCCACCATATTCTTCTTGCACTACGAATCAAGAAGCAAGCAAGGAGCCAGTGGCTCACGCCTGTAATCCTAGCTACTCAGCAGACTGAGATCTGAGGATTGCAGCTCAAAGCCAGCCCCTCCAGGAAAGTCCGTGAGACTCTCATCTCTAATTAACTACCAGAAAACCAGAGTGGCGCTGTGGCTCAAGTGGCTCAAGAGCGCTAGCCTTGAGCTGAAGAGCTGAGGGACAGCGCCCAGGTCTAGAATCCAACCCCATAACTGACAAAAAAAACATGGGCTGACTTCAAACCACAATTCTCAGATCTCAACCTCCCCAGTAGCTAGGATTATAGTCATGAGCCACTGGCACCCGGTGCAAGCCATATCTTGAATTACGAGTTGAAGGTTTGGTTTGATTTGCCTTGAGTGCCAAATTTGCCATTCACAGTTTTGCCCTTACTACTTCAGACTATCAACCTCTCTCTTCAACCACCCCTACAATCTCACTGATTCTATGATTTCTCATTCTCCCTCTCCCACAATCCATGCCTATACTGCAGTCAGATCGATCTAAAACCTTGAATAGATATTCCTGTTCCCCATTGCCTGATAGTTATCACCAGGCCTTCTCTATCTAAAACAGCTTCCTTCTGTAGATTCAACCCCTGCTCTGTTCCCTGGATAGATACTTAGGGCTGTCCCACCCCCTCCAGCATACCACATATGTATCACACTTTCTATTCCCTGAACCAGCATTGACCTCTCTGGCCTCTCATACTCTTTGAGAATCCCCATTCCCCAGCTTGACTGCTGAGCAGTGACTAAAATATATTACCAGGGAGGCAAAAGAGACTAAGAAGCAACTGCCACAGGCTTGTCTCTCTAATGCATACCCTTCTCTTGTTGGAACAAGCATACTTTCAATTGAAAGCCATAAATCTCTTGTGTAAGTGGCAGATAGCTAACGATTGTTACCTTTACTTTCCTCTAAAAAGAGGAAAGAAAATTACATGGCATAGAAATCAGAAGTGACCTAATAGTAAGACCAAGAAATAACTTGCAGCAGCCAAAGCACACCAAAGCCTTCACCCCAGGGTCTCCTAAAGGCCCCTGCTGCTTCACCCCCAAGAACTCTGCATGGCCACTCCTAAAGGTAGAGTCTAAGTTGTAGGAATTACATTGACAAGTGAGACCCAACAAAAGTAAGAAACCGCTCTGGTGACATGGTAAATATTTGTTATGTCTCAACCATAATTTCAACCATTAAACTTCTGTTACCTACTTCTAAAAACATAAAGTTCTAGGTATTTAGGTTCCTTCTCAAAGGTGAACTGGGCTTTCCAAGCTTACTCGTAAAATTGTGAATCACCTGGACTCCACCTCCCTCTTACCCTAAGCCCCAAACCCTTTCTGCTTTCATTTCCGTCAGGAAAAGAGAATTTCTCTCCCTCTCAGTTTGCTGGATTCTGGGCAGCAGTCCTTCCTGGATACGCACTCCAATCTAGGACAGGGCTCACAGACTTCCTTTACATTTGAATTTAAAAATATACATTTCATGTATGCTCCCCAAACAACACAGACCATTCTTGAACATCATATCACGTTTTCTAAGTAATTTCAGTTAACAAACTCTTTTCTATATGAAGCCACAAAAAGGTTTTCAACTTAGCACTTATATGTTGTCTTGAATAGTTCTCTTACACTACAAGGCAATTTCAACAATAGTAGTGTGGACAGAAACTGTATTGGAAGGACGAAGGTCTGGCTTTTCATCAAGAATCTACTATTAACTCTGTTTAAACTCTGCACAAGTATCCTTCCTGGTCTTAGTGCTCCCTACAGAGTAAAAGGAGGACTGTTGATCTTAAAAGTGCTTCCAGAACATGGCTGTACAACTCTGAACTCCTCAAAGTGCAGGGCCATAGGCCACATCCTTTCCCAAGGCAGACACATCACAGGGTCACTGTTAGTACTTGAATGGGCTCCATTGATGAAGCCGCTGCCTGGCCCCAGCCTTTCTCTATCAAACCAACACACTATGGATACTCACATAAGAAGAGCTCTTTCAAAGTCGACGAGTAATCCCACAACTTTACTGATACCCATTTAATAACCTTTCATATCTTGGAAAAGCCATCCTTTAGAGTAAATTAAATCTCTCTAGATTATCCTCCAAGAAAACAAGAAACTGGGAATCATGAATTAACTTATCAGCCTCAAATCTGCCTCACTTCCCTGACCCTAGCACTACCTTCTACAGCAGCGCACAGAGTTTAGTTCTGAAAGGAGATGCATCAATGCTGCAGTGTTGATGTACCAAGGAACCTACAGCCACCATCACCACCCAGGTCCTGTGTCCTCAAACCAAGCCCAGTGACCATGGGATTCGCTAACTGCCTGACCTCCAAAGACGCAGCACAAATAAAACCAAAGCAAATACCTTTCTGGAATTTCATTTAGAAAACCAAGAATCACAGGGGGAAGGAATAATTTTTGAAGCTTTTGGGCTGTTGGGGGAGAGCTGGTTTCCAAAAGGCGCTGCATACCAGACAATGTGCTACAAGAGCCCCCCACCCTCCTCCCCAGGCTGCTGTGTCAATGAAGCCTTTCAGGCCCTCCACACTACCTCACTTGTTCCCCTAAAGTACTTATTTCTGGAAGCTAAACCCTCAGCTGGCAAGAACAGTGAACCCTGTGCCATTTGTCCATCAACTTCTTTAAAAAGAAAAAAAAAAACCTCCTGGACAGCTGTCTTGTTTTGCATTTTCTATTCTATACTTCAGTATGTGCAATGACAAACAGGCGGCAAGGGTCTTTTCAAACTGTGAAGAAAGAAGAAAGTAAAAAGTGCCCAGAAGTCTCTGCTTTCAGCTAGTAGAGAAAAGTTTGCATCCCATAGAAACAGCACTAATTAAGGGGGAAAAAAACAATTCTAAATTCAGTCCTGAGTACTGGTAATCAATACAAAAAAATTACAATTTCAATTACAAAAAATATTTTAAGTAAGAAATGAACATGCATAGTCCAACTCAAAACACTTTTTCCAAAATGTAAACATAAAAATGTTTTTCCTTTGTGAGTTTCACCTCAATAATTACTTTTTCTAAGTTTTTTCACGTTCACTCACTTTATTGGCACTAAAGAAAATAGTTAATGCAGGTAATCCAAATAAAAAAATATTCACCCCAAACATTTTTTTACTGTATTACTATACCCTACATAGATTTTATAGAAAATTTATCTTCATAATTCTGTTTTGTTCAATTGCATAGTGAAAGTAGTTTACCCCTCTGAGCACATATGTACTAACAAGTACAGGAAAGCAAAGAAAAAAAAGTCATTAAAAAGAACTGAAACCAAACATTTCCTACAAGTAAGATATAAAAAGCCAGGAGCCAGTGGCACACGCCTATAATTCTAGTTATTCAGGAGACTGAGATCTGAGGGTAAAGGTTCAAAGCTAGCCCAGACAGAAAAATCCATGGTAGGGGGGTGGGGGGAGGATGGGAAGGGATGGGAAGGGGAAACAAAGGAGGAGGCTACAATGCTTGATAAGAAATGTACTCATTATCTTGCCCATG
>NW_012267242.1:10906453-10910884 GCF_000151885.1 Dipodomys ordii
AAAAAAAAAAAATTTTTTTGTTCTCCCCCCTAACTCTTTGACCTTGAGCAAATACTGAAACTCTGTTTAGTTTCCCCATTGATAAAAATGGACATAATACTAATAATAGTATCAACTTTGCAGGGTGGTTATATGGATTAAATTAGTCTATACAGGTTAACCACTTAGAATAGTACCTAATAGGTGTTACCCTACTCACCAAATATGAAATGTTTTCATTAACATTATTATTCATCATGACACAAACTACATGTTTATTGTGTAAAATATTGGATGGAAATAGGTAATGTCTTATATAATTCAAAATATAGTGTTGCTTAATATTAAGTGATATAAATATCCAAATAGTAAATTTTAAACTTTCATTTCATGGATGTTCTTCATATCCATTCATTCAACAAATGTGCATTGCACATATACTATAAATACTACACATTTCTTGTAAGTACAGTAATAAAATTAGATGAAAGTACTACTTCATAGAGTCTTCATTTTTGCAGAGTGATCAATAATTTAGTCTGACTTTTTAGATAACTTATTCTTGGATATTTGAAAATCACCTGGAAAGGAAGCTAAAAAATAATGTACAGCTGGGTCACTCAGGAGGCTGAGATCTAAGGATTGTAGTTCGAAGCCAGCCTGGGCAGAAAAGTCCCTGTGAGACTCTTATCTCCAATTAACAACTCAAAAAATGGAAGTGGCCCTGTGGCTCAGAGTGGTAGAGTGCAAGCTTTGAACAAAAGAGCTCAGACACAGCTCTTAAACTCCAAGTAAAAGCCCTATGAGTGACAAAAAAAAAAAGTGCTAGCCTATTATTCCCCAATGCTTTTCCCACTCCCAGCATTCTCTCCAAAAGGAGATAAACCATCTAATCTATATTTTCCTCCAATGTAATTATCCATACCACCTAGAACAAGAAGGAGAAAGCCACAGCAAAGATGTGCTTACAGCTCTTAAACCAAGTGAGAACAAGATTCAGAGAATTCTTTTTTTATTTCTTCAATAATCTTAGGAAGCATATAATCTGATGGTGCAGATTAAGAATTTTGTATCTTCAAATTTAATTTATAACAGCCAGGCACCAATGGTTTAGGACACAACTATAATCCTAGCTACTGAGGAGGCTGAGATCTGAGGTTTCAGATCCAATCATAGCCCAGGCAAAAAATCCATTAGGCTCTTTCCTCCCCCACCATCCACCCTGCCCAGTTGCAGGGCTTGAACTCTGGGCCTGGGCGCTGTCCCTGGGCTCTTCAGCTTAAGGCTAGCATTCTACCACTTCAGTCACAGCACCACTTCCAGTTTTCTGGTGGTTTATTGGAGGTAAGAGTCTCACAGACTTTCCTGCCTTGGCTGGCTTTGAAACACAATCCTCAGATCTCAGCTTCCTGAATAACCAGTATTATAGGCATGAGCCACCGGTGCCAGCCCATTAGACACCTACTTCCAATTAACCACCATAAAGCCACAAGTGGAGCCTGTGGTACAAGCCTTGAGCCAAAAACTCAGTGAGTTCTAGCCCAGAACCAGCACACATATACAAAAATTGATAAGACGGTAAAAAAAACATGAGTATGGTCAACTCAGCAATTCCATTCCATATATACAGTAGAACAGGAATTGTTAAACTTTTTCTATAAAGGATCAGATTGAAAATATTTTAGACTTTTCAGGCCATCCAGTCTCTATTACAACAACCCACAAGTCCTAAAACAACCAGAGACAATATACAAATATCTGAATATACTTTATTTCAAAAAAAATTTATTTATAGGCACTGAAATTTGAATTTTCCATTACAAAATATTAGTCTTTTGAATTTAAAAAACCATTTAGAAATATAAAAACCAACTTCTTTATGGGCCATATGAAAAATAGGTGAATAGGGAGAACAAATGCAATCATGCTACTCAGTATGCACTATGTGGAAAATGAACTATGTAACTTGTGGTCAGGGACTGGAGGAAGAAACTGAGAGAAAGCAAAGGAAAGGGTGAAATTGTCCTAAAAAGAAACATATAGTTGGGGCTGGGAAGGTGGCTCAGTGGTAGAGCGCTTGCCTTGCATGCCTGAGGCCCTGGGTTCGATTCCTCAGCACCACATAAGAAAAAAGAAAAAAAGCTGGAAGTGGCGATATGGCTCAAGTGGTAGAGTGCTAGCCTTGAGCTGAAGAGCTGGGGGACAGTGCCCAGGCCCAGAGTTCAGGCCCCACGACCGGACCCAAAAAAAAAAGAAACATATACTCATTACCTGACTTACAAAATGGTAACCCCGGGCTGGGAAGGTGGCTCAGTGGTAAAGCATTTGCCTTGCATGCATGAGGCCCTGGGTTCGATTCCTCAGCACCACATAAACAGAAAAAAAAAAAAAAAAGCCTGGAAGCGGCACTGTGGCTCAAGTTGTAGAGCACTCGCCTTGAGCTGAAGAGCTGAGGGACAGCGCCCAGGCCCAGAGTTCAAGCCCCAGGACCAGACTCCCCCCCCCCAAAAAAAAAAAAACCTGGACTGGGAAAGTGGCTCAGTGGTAGAGTACCTGTCTTGCATGCATGAGGCCCTAGGTTTGATTCCTCAGCACCACGTAAGCAGAAAAAGCCAGAAGTGGTGCTGTGGCTCAAGTGATAGAGCACTAACCTTGAGCTGAGGAGCTGAGGGCCAGCGCCCAGGCCCAGAGTTCATACCCTGGGACTGATAAATAAAATAAATAGAAAAACTTTTTGTTTCATTTTTTAAAATTAAACCAAACCTTAAAAAAAAAGCCTGTCACTGGTGGCTTACACTTATAATCTTAGCTACTCAGGAGGCTGATATCTGAGGATCAAGGTCCAAAGCTAGTCCTGGCAGGAAAGTCTGTGAGATTCTTATCTCCAATAAAGCACCAGAAAACTGGAAGTGGTGCTGTGGCTCATGTGGTAGAATGCTAGCCTTGACCTGAAGAGCTGAGGGACAGTGCCCAGGCCCAGAGTTCAAGACCCACAATCAACAAAAAAAAAGGGGGGGGGAAGGAAAGAAGGAAGGAAGGAAGGAAGGAAGAAAGAAAGAAAGGAAGGAAGGAAGGAAGGAAGGAAGGAAGAGAGAGAAGGAAAGAAAGAAGGAAAGAAGGAAGGAAGAAAGAAAGGAAGGAAGGAAGGAAGGAAGGAAGGAAGAGAGAGAAGGAAAGAAAGAAGGAAAGAAGGAAGGAAAGAAAGAAGGAAAGAAAGAAAGAAAAGATTAAAGTGCATTTCTGCATAGTGGGATGGTTAATCTAATGGTCAATTTGACTGGCATGAGAAGCAACTAGGAGATTAACAAAGCACACCCCATGTGTGTCTGTGAGGTATTTCCAGAGGACTAACTATGCGGGAAGCCTCTTCGTGAATGAAGGTGGTGCCATTGCCCAGGAGGGGGGTCTAGACAGACTATAAGCAGGAAAAGGAGCAAACAACTATGCAGGCATTTTCCCTCCCCTCCTCTCTCCTCTCCTGTTCTTCTTTCTTCTCTTCTCTCCTTCCCTTTCCTTCTCTCCCCTCCTCTGGTAATTATTGATCTGCTTCAGAGAGCTTAGTTCAACTCCAGCTGTCTAATGT
Organism: Dipodomys ordii; assembly: GCF_000151885.1. Lineage (NCBI taxonomy): Eukaryota > Metazoa > Chordata > Mammalia > Rodentia > Heteromyidae > Dipodomys > Dipodomys ordii. The sequence continues at coordinate 10,910,016 of NW_012267242.1, forward strand.
GCTCAATAATGATGCTTTGCCTGTGTTCTCCATTCCCCTGTGCCACACACCTTCCACAGCACTGCAATGATCCACATGCCCTAGGAATAGCAACTTCCCATCACCCACTCTGAGACAGAGCAAATAGAAGTGTAAGTGGCAATGACGTTAGTGTTCTGGATGTGAAAATCTAGCATGAATCTTCTCTCTCCTCCCGCAGAAGCTCTCAGGCACCATAACATGAAGAGAAAAAAATAAAAACTCATAGCTGTGGAAAACTGTCTTTTGGTTTAGAATTACTTCAATAATGCTTTAAGGGTCTCCTACAGCCACGTGTTTCCTAGTTTCCTGAATTCCGAGCTTCTTTTATCCTTCAAAGACCCTCAAAAGAAAGAGCAGTTGTAACTGTTGAGCAGGTACTGCCCTCTAGTGCTTTTACTTTCATAATAAAAATTTTAAACACTATGACATCAAAGCAAAGAAAGTCTACCAAAGATTAAATAATAGTTATTAATCCAAGACTTTTCAACTTTATATTATCAATTGAGTATTTTTTCGCAGGATTGTTTTCCTCCATTGTTAAATGTTTAGCAGTTATCCTGGTACCTACCCATTAAAAGAATAGCATGTACAGCAAGCACACACATGCACATATACTAATTGTGATAACCAAAAACAAAATATCTCTAGATATCACTAAATTCTCCAGGGAGCAAAATCATCCCTGTTTGAGAACCAGTGCATGTAGGTGGTCCAAAATATTCGTATTAGAGGTAAAAATTATACAGAAGAAAAAAAAAGAGGGGGCTGGGAAGGTGGCTCAGTGGTAGAGCGCTTGCCTTGCATGCATGAGGCCCTGGGTTCGATTCCTCAGCACCACATAAGCAGAA
>NW_012267242.1:10911829-10914382 GCF_000151885.1 Dipodomys ordii
TTTTTTTTTTTTGAGACAGGATCTCACTGTGTAGCTCAGTCTAGCCTAGAACTCACTATGTAGCCCACACACTGGCCTCAAATTTTCTATCCTCCTACCTCAGACTCCTGAGTTGCTGGAATTACAGGCATGTACCACCACACCTAGTTAGATTAATTCCTTATTCATAACTTTAAAAAATTATGAATGGACAAAAAATAGATAATTAAGATTTTTACCATCTCTTCTCCAAAGCCCTGGATATTTTTTATATCTGTTCAACTCCTCAAAACAGAAACAAGGCTTGCTGTTCTAGCCAAATACTGTTATTGGGGAGGGGGAAAGGGTCGAGAAGTACAAGTGTTTATATCATTTTAACAAAATGCACAGGATCAGCATTAATGCTACAGGCAAATGAGATCCTGCATGGATTGCTGGCATGAAAATTCTCAAAAAAAAAAAAAAAAAGCAGGGGAGGTAAGAAAAGAAAATTCTCAAAAATATCAAGTTTCACACTAGACATTGATGAAAGTGATCTAAGCAACTCAAGGCTGGTGATGGGAGGGAGAGAATGAGAGAAAAGGAGGGAACAGCTGATACTAAGCAAAAGGAAAGAAATGCAAATCACCTGATATATGTAAAGGTAACCCCGCTGTATATCACCTCTAAAATAACAATTTAAACATTTAAAAAAGAAAGAGGGTTCAGAGAAAGAGGGTTCCGCCTATGGTTTAAAAATATGTATAGCCAGACACCAGTGGCTCATACCTGTAATCCTGGCTACTCAGAAGGCTGAGATCTGAGGATTATGGTTCAAAGCTAGCCTGGCAGGAAAGTCTGTGAGATTCTTATCTCCAATTAACCACCAGAAAACCAGAAGTGGCATTGTGGCTCAAATGGTAGAGTGCTCACCTTGTGCTAAAGAGCTTAGGGACAGTGCCCAGGCCTGGAGTTCAAGCCCCACAACCAACAAAAATAAAATAAATTTAAATTAAAAAAAAATTAAGCCGGGCACCGGTGGCTCACACCTGTGATCATAGCTACTCAGAAAGCTGAGATCTGAAGACCACAGTTCAAAGCCACCCCAGGCAGCAATGTCCATGAGACTCTTATCTCCAATAAACGACCAGAAAACCGAAGTGTCACTGTGGCTCAAGTGGTAGAGCACTTGCCTTGAGCTGAAGAGCTGAGGGACAGCGCCCAGACCTAGAGTTCAAGCCCCACGACCAGAAGAAAAGAAAAAAAGGAGAGCTTATTCAAATCTGCAAAGGTGAGTCTTCCTGTAAGTATATTATGCTTCTAAATCCTGGATCTATTCATGTTTTTTCCCCCTGTGCCAGGACTGGGGCTTGAACTCGGGGCCTCCCACTCTCACTTGGTCTTTTCCCTAATAGCTGATGTTCTACACCACTTGAGGTACACAGACCTCCACTTCCGTTTTTTTTGCTGGTTAACTGGAATGAAGAGGCTCTTGGATTTGTATGCCTAGGCTGCTTTGAACTTTGAACTTGGCCTCTTGAGTAGTTAGACTCACAGATGTGAGCCACCGCTGCCCACACCTGCTTCTACAAATCATAAGGCCTGCAAAAACTGAAAATTTGATATTAAAAATAATGTTTTGAACTGACATTAAATGCAACTACCTCTCCCATCAAATTTCTCACTGACTTAACTGATTTCACCAAGGAAATAAAAAATTAGAATAAAATTTTGAACCAGGCACTGGTGGCTCACACCTATAATCCTAGCTACTCAGGAGGCTGAGATGTGAAGATCAAGATTCAAAGCCAGCTCAGGCAGGAAAGTCTATGAGATTCTGATCTCCAACCACCAGAAAACCAGAAGTGGAGCTCTGGTTCAAAGTAGTAGAGCTTTAGCCTTGAGCAAAAGAGCTTAGTGACAGTGCCCAGGCCCCACAATAAAACAACAACAACAACAAGCCGGGTGCCAGTGGCTCACACCTGTAATCATAGCTACTCAGGAGGCTGAGATCTGAGGATCTCGGTTCAAAGCCAGCCTGGGCAGGAAAATTCATGAGACTCTTATTTCAAATAAACTGCTAGAAAACCAGAAGTGGTGCTGTGGCTCAAGCAGTAGAGCGCTCACCTTGAGCTGAAGAGCACAAAGACAGCGCCCAAGCCCAGAGTTCAAGCCCCACGACCGACAAAACAACAACAACAACAACAACAACAAAAGAATACAATGCTGCTGCGTGTATGTGTGCCAATCCTGGGGCTTGAACTCAGGCCCTGTGTTAGCTTCCATGACAAAAGGGGTCGCAAATGGATTGAGTTAAGATATTTGAGATTGCTGAGTGCTGGTGGCTCAGGCCTATAATACTACCTACTCATGAGGCTGAGATCTGAGGATCATGGTTCAAAGCCAGTCAGGGCAGGAAAGTCTATGAGACTCTTATCTCCAATAAACTACTCAGAAAACAAGAAGAGAAGTGGCGCTGTGGCTCCAGTGGTAGAATGCTAGCCTTGAAATGAAGAGAGAAAGAAAGAAAGAAAGAAAGAAAGAAAGAAAGAAAGAAAGAAAGAAAGAAAGAAAGAAAGAAAGAAAGAAAGAAAG
>NW_012267242.1:10915857-10922429 GCF_000151885.1 Dipodomys ordii
TTTCTGCTTATGTGGTGCTGAGGAATCAAACCCAGGGCCTCATGCATGCAAGGCAAGCGCTCTACCACTGAGCCACCTTCCCAGCCCCCCATGAGTACATTTCTTATCAAGCATTGTTGCCTCCTCCTTTATTTCCCCTTCCCATACCTTCCCATTTCCCTTCTCCCCCCCACTCCCCTCCCTCAGCCAAAGTTGTAAAATTCATATTTTGACATAATGACTTGGACATCTCATTGTTGCAATGGGCCCACCTGTATCACTATTTAAACAATTTGCTTTTTCCCTTCCCCTCCACAAAGTATACCAACATCAAATACAGTGAAAACAGGGGTTATATTGTGGGGGGAGGGACATACAAAACAACAAAGAAATCATCTTATAAGTGTGTTAGAAACAATGGCAAGAAAGAAAAAACCTTTGAATCCTTATCTTGGAGTCAATCTGTATTCTTATAAGCAAAGTTTGTGGTAAGTTGTTATCCAACAGCAATAGAAAACCAATACAAATGACTGGGAATTTGGTTTAGTGCTTGCCTAGCATGCATGAAGCCCTGGGTTCAATTCCTCAGTACCACATAAGCAGAATTGGAGCTGTGGCTCCAGTAGTAGAGTGCTAGCCTTGAGCAAAAGAAGTTCAGGGACAGCACCCAGGCCCTGAGTTCAAGCCCCAGGACTGGCAAAAAAAGAAAAGAAAAAGAAAAGAAAAGAAAACTAAGGGCTAGGAAGGTAGCTCAGTGGTAGAGTGCTTGCTTTGCATGCATGAGACCTGGGTTCAATTCCTCAGCACCACATAAATGGGAAAAGCCAGAAGTGGTGCTGTGGCTCAAGTGGTAGAGTGCTAGCCTTGAAGAGCTGAGGGACAGCGCCCAGGCCCAGAGTTCAGGCCCCAGGACTGGCAAGAAAAAAAAAAGAAAAAAATGAAAACTAATACAGGAATATTTTGTTAGTCTTTTAGTACTTTATCTTGTTAAGTCAGAATGTCAGCATTTGGATAATTATATCTCACACTGTTACATTTGTGTTCTAAAACTGTGTGTGTTCTTTTTATGATTGCTAACATATTTTCATTAAAATATACTTGCCATTTATCTTTAAAAAACATATTCTAAAATTCAACTATTCTAATATATTCTGAAATTCAAACTCAGAATCCAACACACATGCAACGAGGAGAGGAGCCTGCACTCTAGCGCTGCCAGGCACGGTTAGTGGACATGACATACACACTTCAAGTATGTGGCAAATTTTAAGTAGCTACCAATCAAACTCAAGACATAAAGCAAAACCAGCCACCCCAATTGGATTCAGAAAATAGAGTGTGACTTCAGAAGACAAAAATGGCAACATTAACAATGCTGCTTGGATGTGGCCCTGCTGCAGAAAGCTGACCTTTTTAGCAGTCTTTAAAAATGAGTCTTTGGAAGAGACAGCTGAGCTTCACAAAGGATGAAAAATAAACCCACTTCCTTAATTCAGGGAGAGAGAGAGAAAGAGTACATTTACTTCTCCCTTTTTCCACCAGCATTCTAGCACAGAAGTGGCACTATGCAAGCTCTTTGCACATCTGGAAAGCATGCGGGCACCCTTCCTTCTCATGATGAGGTATGACTCAGATACTCACTAAGAGCTATACTAACAACTTTGTGTGAGTGTGAGTGTGTGTGTGAGTGTGAGTTTGTGTGTGTGTGTTTGTGTGTGTGTGCTGGGACTGGGCCTTAAACTCAAGGTCTTGGCACTGTCCCTGAGCTTCCTTTTTTGCTTAAGGCTGGTGCTCTACCACTTAAGTCACAGCTCCACTTATGGCGTTTTGGTTTCGTTAGAGTTAAAAGGTTCATGGACTTTTCTGTCCTGGCTGGCTTTTCTCATTTTCTTGCTTTGTTTATTTACATTGACAACAGCAGACTTCCTTAATTTTGCTTTTCATTTTAATGAAAACACCCTTAGTTTTTTATGCCATTAAGAATGTAGAAAGCGGCTGGGCGCCGGTGGCTGTAATTCTAGCTACTCAGGAGGCTGAGATCTGAGGATTGTGGTTTGAAGCCAGCCTGGGCTGGCTTGGACTCTCATGTCCAATTAACCATTCAAAAAACAGAAGTGGCACTGTGGCTTAAAGTGGTAAGCCTAGCCTTGAGCAAAAGTGCCCAGACCCTGAGTTCAAGCCCCATGACCAACAACAAAAAAAAACAACAAGGAAAAGAATGTAGAAGACCAAAATATACCATTCCAAAATATACTACTTTGGCTTGAGGATTTGAGCCAAAGGCAACTGAGATGAAATAAATACAAAAAAACTCTAAGCTTTCCCCACCTCTATTTGCCTAAAAAGCAAAACAAATTTACAAAAGCAAAGGTTCCCCTCCTCCCTCTTTTTTTTCCTCCCAGGAAAGACAGTGGTTGATCTGAAGAATACTTCAAACCTTATCATCCACAAAAACACTAGAGGAATCCACAAACACTCATTCATTTGTCATCCTTTAGGTGCTGCCCATGAAGACTCGAAGTCCTTTTCTTTTTTCTAGTCACTTCTGTAAAAATGTACAGTTCTTTGTGGACAATGCTAAACCAGAATTCTAGGCCCCGATTTTGACATTTACTAATGTCTCTGGGCATCTCCCATACACATGTTAGGCATATGTGTGAATAAACTTGTGTTTTTCTCTTGTTCACCTGTTTTTGTTTTTGTTTTTTGATACAAGGGTCGGTCCCAGCTAAGAAAGATTAGAGGAAAATTTATTTTCCGGGCTGGGAATGTGGCTTAATGCTAGAGTGCTTGCCTAGCATGCATGAAGCTCTGGGTTCAATTCCTCAGTACCACATAAACAGAAAGTCAGAAGTGGTGCTACAGCTCAAGTGGTAGAATGCTAGCCCTGAGCAAAAGCTCAAGAACAGTTCCCAGGCCTAAGTTCAAGTCCCAGGACTGGCAAAAAAAAAAAATTTCCTCCCCTAAAAGAATAATTCTGATTGTTTGTTGTTGCTGTTGTTGATTGGTTGTGGGAGGGCTGGGAAGGTGGCTCAGTGGTAGAGCGCTTGCCTTGCATGCATGAGGCCCTGGGTTCGATTCCTCAGCACCACATAAGCAAAAAGAAAAAAAGCCGGAAGTGGCACTGTGGCTCAAGTGGTAGAGCACTAGCCTTGAGCTGAAGAGCTGAGGGACAGCGCCCAAGCCCAGAGTTCAGGCCACACGACCAGACCCAAAAAAAAAAAAAAAAAGATTGGTTGTGGGACTTGTGATCAGGGCCTGTGCCCTATCCTTGAGCTCTTTTGCTCTACCACTTTGAGCCATAGCACCACTTCCAGTTTTCTGATGGGTAATTGGATATAAGAGTTCCAATCTGGCTTTGAACTGTGATCCTCAAGATCTCAGCATCCTGGGTAGCTAGGATTACAGGATGAGCCACCAGCACCTGGCCTTGATTGCTATTTTTAATTACACATTTTAATATTTAATATTATTCTATTCCATTCTTAATAAAGATTTAAAATAGAATGCTTACTGCTACCAAGTATCTGTTGGCATATAAGAAGATCTTGTGTTTTTTAAATATTCAGTGTTTCAGCTTAGATTCCTTATTCTCAAATTTCTGACATAAGCACTTCTCAATTATGAATTTTTTAATGTTTTGTAACATATACTGGCTTTGTTTTTTATTTAAAACTTAGAGACATTAGAGAAGTATCTAGTATTAATTATAATATCCAATACTGTTATTAATATTATTTGTTAGAGTTGGGGGGGTACTAGTGCTTCAAGTCAGAGCTTTAAATCTGTGCTTAGCACTCTCATTTAGCTTTTATACTCAAAGCTGGCACTCTGTCACTTGAGCCATACCTTCAGTTCCAGGTTTTTTGCTGGTTACTTGGAAATAGGAATCTTTTGGCTTTGTCTGCCTAGCTGACTTTGAACCATGATCCTCATATCTCAGCTTCCTGAATAGTTAGGATTACAGGCGTGAGCCATTGGTGCCTGCTTTGTTTTGTTTGTTTACTTGTTTTTGTGGCAATCCTGGAGCTTGAACTCAGGTCCTGGGCACTATACCTGAGCTTTTGTGCTCAGGGCTAGGGCTCTACAGCATTTTGGTAGTTATTTGGAGATAAGTGTCACAGATTTTCATTGGACTGGCTTTGAACCATCCTCAGATCTCAGCTTCCTGAGAAGTTAGGCATGGGTCACCAGCACCTAGCTGTCTTTTATTTTTTTTCTTTGTCGGTTGTGGGGCTTGAACTCTGGGCTTGGGTGCTGTCCCTGTGCTCTTCAGCTCAAGGCAAGGGCTCTACCACTTGAGCCACAGTGCCACTTCCAGTTTTCTAGTGGTTTATTGGAGATAAGAGTCTCACGGACTTTGCCCGGGCTGTCTTTGAACCACGATCCTCATATCTTAGCCTCCTGAGTAGCTATGATTACAGGTGTGAGCCACCGCTGCCCAGCCTTAGCTGTCTTATTTTTTAATGGTTCATTTTATTTTCAGATTGAAGGGCATCATTTAGGTAACTGAAAAAAGATGACCTACCTTATTGGCTATTTATAGTTACAAAGGAATAATAATTACAATTAAACCTTCAGGAATCTAGAATAGTGTTTGTCCATTGCTATCCAACCCACTGCAGCTAGCTTCTAGTTCCCCTAAGTAAGGAGATTTCCATGCAAAGCAGATTGTGCATTAACACTGATGTTAAGCACTCAGGAAGCAGCTGGCTACAAAAGCAGAGCTCAAGACTGTGCCCTCTACTGGATGGATGAAGAAAAACTCACCATTACAGGCCTGGTACTGTGGCACTCTATGGATGCTAAAATCCTCTGAATTTTTTTTTTTTTTTTTGGGTCCGGTCGTGGGGCCTGAACTCTGGGCCTGGGCGCTGTCCCTCAGCTCTTCAGCTCAAGCTAGCGCTCTACCACTTGAGCCACAGCACCACTTCCGGCTTTTTTTTTTCTTTTTGCTTATGTGGCGCTGAGGAATCGAACCCAGGGCCTCATGTATGCAAGGCAAACGCTCTACCACTGAGCCACCTTCCCAGCCCCAATCCTCTGAATTTTTAATTCACAAATTTCCTTCCTTATAAGTTGTGCAAGACTTCGGTACAAATATTCATTTACAGAGTATAGCTACCAGTACTTTGCAGGAGCCAAGTGAGGCCTAGCTCATTGGCCTTTCTGAATGTACCAACTTGTATGCTAGCCATGCCAAGTATGCAACAATTATGACAAAAGACATACAGTTAACATGCCACATATATAAAGAACATGCTTAAGAATATACTATTGTATTCTTTCATAAAAAATTTTTTGTCTTCTACTGGGCATTGTGGCAGGTACCTAAGTTACTTGAGAAGCATAAATAGGAAGATCACAGTATGGTCTATCTTGCCTAAAAGAGGCACAGAGGAAAGGGGATGACATATATATACACATGTATATGTATAGGTATATATATTATAATTAGAAGCTGGGCACTGGTGATTCATGCCTGTAATCCTAGCTACTCAAGAGGCTGATATCTGAGGATCTTGGTTCAAAGCCACCTGGGCAGGAAAGTGTGAGTCTCATATCCCCAATTAACCACCAGAAAACCAGAAGTGGAGCTGTGGCTCAAAACGGTAGAGTACTAACCTTGAGCACAAAGAGGCTCAGGGACAGCAAGCAGACCTTGAGTTCAAGCCCCAGGATAGACAATAATAATAATAACAACAACAACAGAAACAGCTTGAGCAAAAAGGGCTCATTGTGTGGCTCAAGCAGTAGAATGTCTCTCTAGCAAATGTGAGACCCTGAGTTGAAACCCTAGCACCACCAAAAAAACTCTCATCTGTTTAAGGTAGTTATGAATATTAGTAATTTCTGTTCTATGGGATAAAAAGTATATAAGCATACTACCAAAAGTAGAAAAATTTGACAGCTTTTCAATCTTAACATGTTTATGAATTTTTAATATTAAAGCCAGGAGATGAAGCATTACTGGAAGGTAAAATGTTTCCATAGACAAGTATAATAGACCTTCTTCAAAACAAATATAAGTAGACCTACCTGCCATTATTGACAGCAACTAAATAGCATTTGTGTCTATCACTGCTTTTCTGAACTGTGGTACACAATCTATGCTGTGACAGTATACTATTAAAATATACTAAACTAAAAAAAAAACCAAAAACAAAAAACAAGAATCCAAATATATCCTGAAAGGAAAATAAACCTACTTGAAAATTTTTACTCTAATTAAACAGAAAACTATTAAGTGTTGTCTTGGATTTTTTTTTTTTTTTTGTCGGTCATGGGGCTTGAACTCTGGGCCTGGGCACTGTCCCTCAGCTCTTCAGCTCAAGGCAAGCACTCTACAATTTGAGCCACAGACACACTTCCAGTTATCTGGTAGCTAACTGGAGATAAAAAATCTCACAGACGGGCTGGGAAGGTGGCTCAGTGGTAGAGCACTTGCCTTGCATGCTTGAGGCCCTGGGTTCGATTCCTCAGCACCACATAAGTAAAAAGCCAGAAGTGGCGCTGTGGCTCAAGTGGTAGAGTGCTAGCCTTGAGCTGAAGAGCTGAGGGACAGCACCCAGGCCCAGAGTTCAGGCCCCACA
>NW_012267242.1:10922479-10924484 GCF_000151885.1 Dipodomys ordii
TGCTAGCCTTGAGCTGAAGAGCTGAGGGACAGCACCCAGGCCCAGAGTTCAGGCCCCACAACTGGACCCCCCCAAAAAAAAAATTAAAAAATCTCACAGACCTTTCTGCCTGGGCTGGCTTTGAACTGATATCCTTAGATCTCAGCCTCCTGCGTAGCTAGGATTACAGGTGTGAGCCACCGGTGCTGGGCTTAACTTGAAAGTTTTCTATTACAGAAAATTCATTACAAAATCTGTATCCAAGAGGTCAATGATTATATGTTGTTTCCCAGTCAAGTCAGTTCTCCATAAACATTTGTTCCACACATGTAGATTCAATCAGTTGTGGACAGAAAATATTTGGGAAAAATAAGGCCAGGTATGGTGATGCACACTTGTAATTCCAGTTACTCAAGACGTGGAGAATGGGGAGACTAAGGTTCAAGGCTAGCCTGAACAAATAGATACTATCTTATTCAACAAGGTGGCCTTTGTGATCTCAGCCACGATGGAGAGGGATGGGGAGGAGGACTGGGTCAGAGGCCAGTCCTTTCTGAGCTTCAAGACTGTATCTAAAAAGTAACTAAGACAAAAGAATACTAAAGGCATAGCTCAAGTGATAGAGTGCCCATCCAGTAACTGCAAGACCCTAAAGCCAAACCCCAGTACCTCCCCCTCCAAAAAAAAAAAAAACGCATCTGTACTAAACATGTTTACACTTTTCCTAGGCCTTATTCCCTAAGTAATACAGTACATCTGCCATAACACATTGCTAAAATAAAATGTAGAATTTTACAAGTCAAGCAGAGACATTATTAAACAGTAACTCAAATGACATGTGCTATATACTTGTCTCTCTCTTTCAAGAGAGAGACAAGCTAATAAATGATTACCCTCTCACCTGATGGTCTGTGTTTCTCCAAAGCCCCAAATCATGTCAGGTAAAACCTTCCTTAGGGGCTGGGAATGTGACTTAGTGGTAAAGTGCTTGCCTAGCATGCATGAATCCCTGAGTTCAAGTCTTCAGTACCACATACACAGAAAAAGCCAGAAGTGGTGCTGTGGCTCAAATGCTGGAGTGCTAGCCTTGAGCAAAAGAAACTCAGGGACAGTGCCCAGGTGCTGAGTCTAAGCCCCAGGACTGGCAAAAACAAAACAGAAAAAAAAAAACTTTCCTTAATGTATTTGAATTCCATTATATATGGAGCTTGCTCAAAAGTAATGTCAAAACTGCTCCAGCTTGTTTCTTCCATTTGCAAAGCAGGCTGATTTCCCTACTTCAGATCAAAAGGGTTTTACATGTTAATTCTACATTAGCAAGCCCTTCTTTTGAGTTGTACATATATTCATGGTCACAAATAATATAAAAATTACAGAATTTACTTCACCTATAATAATACAGGTCTCCAAAGAAAAAGCTGGGCTTGAATGTCTTATTCTCTCTACATTGCTGTGACAGAATACCCGAGAGGGAACCGTTTAATAAAGGAGAAAGATTTACTCTAGTTCACAGTGTCAGAGGTTTCAGCCTGTTGTCACCTGGTCCCCCATATCAGGGCCTGCAGCGAGGCAGAACATCATGACAGTGAGAGGGGCTGGGAAGGTGGCTCAGTGGTAGAGCGCTTGCCTTGCATGCATGAGGCCCTGGGTTCAATTCCTCAGCACCACATAAGCAAAAAAAGAAAAAAGCTGGAAGTGGCGCTGTGGCTCAAGTGGTAGAGCGCTAGCCTTAAGCTGAAGAGCTGAGGGACAGCGCCCAGGTTCAGAGTTCAGGCCCCACGACTGGACCCCCCCCCCAAAAAAAAAGAACATCATGACAGTGAGAGAATGTGGCATGGGCTGTGTGCCTTATGGTGACTAAGAAGCAGAGAGAAAAAGAGAAAGAGGCAAGGGATAAGATACATTTTTCCAGCTCACACTTCAACTCAACCTGTGGATTTTTACCATTGCTGTTAACAAGAAGGAAGAAGAAAGGAAGGAGGATGCGAAAGGAGGAAGAAGAAGAGAGGAGGAGGAGGAGGAGGAG
>NW_012267242.1:10927894-10943658 GCF_000151885.1 Dipodomys ordii
ATTCCTCAGTACCACATAAGCAAAAAGAAAAAAGCCGGAAGTGGTGCTGTGGCTCAAGTGGTAGAGTGCTAGCCTTGAGCTGAAGAGCTGAGGGACAGCGACCAGGCCCAGAGTTCAGGCCCCACAACCAGACCCCCCTCCCAAAAAAAAAAGGAAGCTCTGCTGTAGATCTGCTTCATTGTGTTCACTGAGTCTACAAAATATCCCACATGACCATCTAGCATCTCATCATTACTTTGGCCTCTTGCTAGCCTTCTCCTAGGAAGGGGATGTACTAGACTTCCACCTAGTCCCATAAGCACTTGAAATGTGGCTAATTTGAGATATGTGATATATTTCAGCAATTATTTTTACCTCGATTATTTGTTGAAATATCTTGGAAAATGTTGAGTTAAATAATTTTACTTTTTGTGTGTGTTTGTCAGTTGTGAGGGCCTGAACTCTGGGCCAGGGCACTGTCCCTGAGCTCTTCAGCTCAAGGCTAGTGCTCTACCCCTTGAGCCACAGCACCACTTCTGGCTTTTTCTGTTTAATGGGGTGCTGAGGAATTGAACCCAGGGCCTCATGCATGCAAGGCAAGTGCTCTACCACTGAGCCACCTTCCCAACCCTCACATTAATTTTTTTAAAAAAGTAAAGTTATTGGGGCTGGGAAGGTGGCTCAGTGGTAGAGCACTTGCCTTGCATGCATGAGGCCCTGGGTTCAATTCCTCAGCACAACATAAGCAAAAAGAAAAAAGCCAGAACTGGCCCTGTGGCAGAGCGCTAACCTTCAGCTGAAGAGCTGAGAGACATCGCCCAGGCCCAGAGTTCAGGCCCCATGACTGGACCCCCCCCCAAAAAAATTAATGTGATTACTAGAAAAAAGCTAAATACTTCTGAAAATTACATTAGTAGACCATATTACATTTCTATTGTTGAGCATTGGTCCACAGCATAGAAGACTATTGCAATCAATGTAAATACACATCTTCCCTGGAAATTAAGAAAACACTGCCCTAGTTTAGACATCTAGATTTTAGTTTTGTTTTTTGTTTTGTTTTTTTTGGGTCTGGTCGTGGGGCCTGAACTCTGGGCCTGGGCGCTGTCCCTCAGCTCTTCAGGTCAAGGCTAGCGCTCTACCACCTGAGCCACAGCGCCACTTCCATTTTTTCTTTTTGCTTATGTGGTGCTGAGGAATTGAACCCAGGGCCTCATGCATGCAAGGCAAGCGCTCTACCACTGAGCCACCTTCCCAGCCCTAGATTTTAGTTTTTTAAGGGTAGGGTCGACCCATCACACATGGATCAACTTTGCATTAATACCATCAAGCCTAGAAATAGTCAATCAGACCTTCACTGAAGTGAGCAAATCAGAATCTCTGAGCTTCCTGAACAAAAGCTGTCAGCTCAGCCATTTCCCTGTCATTTCTCTTTAGTTCATAATTTTCGGTTCAGACTTTTGCTCTCCAAAGGATAGAGTCATGAATTATTCATCTTTGCTTTCCTACTACTACAATTAATTTGTTAAACATTCTCCATTTGATGTCTTTGATCATAGCTATATGCTCCCTTGACTCAAAAAGAATCTTACCTGTCTCCATTGTTTTATTCATCAATTACAAATAACTTATAAAGACTGAACACATCAAGACTCAAAAAACGTTTGTGCCAGACACCAGTGGCTCATTCTTATAATCCTAGCTACTCAAAGAGGCTGAGATCTGAGGATCATGGTTCAAAGGCAGCCTGGGCAAGAAAGTTGGTGAAACATTTATCTTCAACTAATTACCTAAAAAGCCAGAAGTGGAGCTGTGGCTCAAGTGGTAGACTGCTAGCCTTGAGCACAAATGAAGTTCAATGACAATGCCCAGGTCCTTAGTTCAAGACCCAGGACACACACACACAAAGACTAAGTTCTTAGTTATATAAAATAAAACTTGATATCCATTACAGCACCTTCTATTTTGTTATCAAGGACAACGCCTTAGATACAGATCACAGAACTGATACTTCATCATTAAAGGACAGCCTACATTATATTATTTATTTTTTATTGATTTATTTTTGCTGGTCATGGGGCCTGAACTCTGGGCCTGGGCACTGTCCCGCAGCTCTTCAGCTCAAGGCTAGTGCTCTACCACTTGAGCCACAACGCCACTTCCAGCTTTTTCTGCTTATGTGGTGCTGAGGAATTGAACCAAGGGCCTCATGCATGCAAGGCAAGCACTCTACCACTGAGCTACCTTCCCAGTCTACATTATATAATTTATTTGTTCTTAATCTCTCATAGCTACCTCAAGAATGAGGTATCCTGTAATCCTAGCTACCCAAGAGGCTGAGATCTGAGGACCACGGTTCAAAGCCAGCCGAGGCAGGAAAGTCTGTGAGACATCTTATCTCCAATAAACCACCAAAAAACCAGAAGTGGCACTGTAGCTAAAGTGGTAGAGCACTAGCCTGGACCTGAAGAGCACAGGGACAGCACCCAGGCCCAGAGTTCAAGCCCCACAACCAACCACAACAACAACAAAAAAATGCTGAAAATATACACATACTCTCAATATAAGAAAAAAAATTATTAGTATTTACTCAAAAGGGAAATCCTTTTCTGAAAAATGCTATAACCCAAAAGAAAATGATTTGGCTTCTTAAGTAAATTATCACCTTTTTGTAATGCTAGTAGTGAAAGCCAGGGCTGTGGAAATATTAGGTAAATGCTGTCATTGAGCCATATCCCCAGACTTTACTCCTATTCAAAGAACAAAGTAGATGGTTTTCATTTTACCTAGTTTTTGTGGCTGTTATAAAAGCCATTAAAAATACCTTAAAGCTGAACAGGGTGGAACCTATAATCCTGACTATTGGGAGACAAAGATCAGAGCCCAGCCTAGTTTTCAAGACTCCATCCCAAAAGTGGTTAGTTGTCCATGAGGATAGGAGGGAAAAACTGGGAGAGAATGAGGGAAGGAATGACATTGTCCAAAAAGAAATGTACTCTTTACCTGATTCTAACCTCTCTGCATATCACCTTAACAACAACAATTTTTAAAAATTAAGTGGTTTGAGGGCTTGGAAGGTGGCTCAGTGGTAGAGCTTCCTTTGCATGCATGAGGCCCTGGGTTCGATTCCTCAGCACCACATAAGAAAAAAGGAAAAAAAAGCCGGAAGTGGCGCTGTGGCTCAAGTGGTAGAGTGCTAGCCTTGAGCAGAAGAGCTGAGGGACAGCGCCCAGGCCCAGAGTTCAGGCCCCACGACTGACAAAAAAAAAAAAAATTAAGTGGTTTGTTGCGATGCCCTGCACCTGTTAACCCAGCAGGAGAGGGAGGAGCACAATAGCTGGGTGCAGTAGTGGTGAGAACTTGCCCTCCCAGGGACACAAGCTAACCCAGGGAAGCACAGGTAGAAAGACCAAATTGAAGCCAGTGTAAGGGGAGAATGATGAAGAGGGGACTCTGATGAAGAAGTAATGGGCACTTAAATGGACATATTAAATTGTAACCCCTAAGGGTACAACTTTTGAAAGTTCAGAAAAAAATTAACAATGCAAAAAGGGGCTGGAGGGCTGGAAAGGTGGCTCAGTGGTAGAGCGCTTGCCTTGCATGCCTGAAGCCCTGTGTTCGATTCCTCAGCACCACATAAGAAAAAAGGAAAAAAAAGCCGGAAGTGGCGCTGTGGCTCAAGTGGTAGAGCGCTAGCCTTGAGCTGAAGAGCTGAGGGACAGCACCCAGGCCCAGAGTTCAGGCCCCACAACCGGACCCAAAAAAAGGGGGGTGTGCTGGAAGCGGGTGCTGATGGCTGTAATCCTACCTATTCAGGATGCTGAGATCTGAGGATCGGGGTTCAAAGTCAGCCCGGGCAGAAAAGCCCATGAGACTCTTTTATCCAACTAACTACCAGAAAACCAGAAGTGGCTCAAGTGGTAGAGAGGTCGCTTTGAGCAAGAAAAGCTCAGGGAAAGTGCCCAAGGCCCTAAGTTCAAGCTCCAGGACTGGAAAAAATAAAATAAAAAATAAAACCTGGTACCCATTTTTCTCTGTATGCGTGTGTCCGTCCTAGGGCTTCAACTCAGGACCTGGGTGTTGTCCCTGAGCTCTTTTACTCAAGGTTAGTGCTCTACCACTTGAGCCACAACTTTACTTCTGGCTTTTTTTTTTGGGGGGGGGAGAATTAATTGGAGATCAGACTCTCACAGACTTTCCTGTGTATGCTGGATTTAAAGATGTTGGCCTCCTTGAGTAGTTAGGATTACAAGAGTGAGCCACCTGCGCCTGGCTTCATCCTATTTTATTTTTTAAAAAATTGTTGGAGAACAGAAAGGCACAATGCCTATGTGCATCTTAAATTACAAAATGAAATTTATCAACATGAACTCCAAGAAATAAAAACAAAAGGTGTTGTTTTTTTTTTCTTGTTTGCTGTCTCTTTCTCCCTTTCTTTCTTTATAGTAGGGCTTGAACTCTGGGCCTGAGCCCGTCCCTGAACTCTTCAGCTCAAGGCGAGCACTCTACCACTTGAGCCATAGTGCCACTTCTGGTTTTTCTGGTGGTTTATTGGAGGTGAGTCTCATGGCCTTTCCTGTCCAGGCTGGCTTTGAACCACGATCCTCACATCTCAGCCTCCAAAGTGGCTAGGATTACAGGCGTGAGCCAGTGTTATGTCCAGATTTGGACCACCAAGGAGCAGATTCTGATGTAAGCACACAAGAGTCATTTATTGCAAGCTCGAGCCTGGACTCACAACTGTCACCAATGCAGCAGGTCAGAGTTGAGAGCCCTGACTTCCAGTTTAGCGGGGTTTTTATTATGGTTACAGCAGGGGTAGGGGCTTCCAACTTAGTGGGTACATGATTGGTTAACATTTAGCAAGTGAGTCTTGTAACAATCTTATTGGCTAAAGTGCACAGGCTAATCAGCTAAGCAGCAAAAGATGTTAACTATGCTATCTTAAGAAACATCTGGAAAGGACAAACTAATGGCATTTGCAGGGAAATGGATGGAGCTAGAAGAAATCATGTTGAGCGAGGTAAGCCAAGAGCAAAGAGACAAACAGCACATGGTCTCCCTGATAAGTGGATGTTAAATCCAACATGTAAGGTGATATGACAAAATTAACAAGATTTAAGAAATAAAGGACTTCCACCCATCTGGCCAAATCACTACTAAATAACCCCATGCTGATGATCACATATATGGTATATATGTGCACACCAGAGGGAAACCAGGAGGAAGACACAGAACTAGAGGGAATCAGGGAAAAACATACAACAGTGGGACCCATCAGCTGCACTGGACATTGATCAAAATGAGCTAAGCAACTCAATGGCAGCTATGGGAGGGAGGGAACGAGTGGGAAAGAGGGAACAGCTGACACTAAGCAAAAGGAAAGAAATGTACATATTAATCAATGTGGAAGAAATAACTGTATTGTCAAAGCTTATAGAACTCATAAATATTATAGACCATGATAGACAATTTGCCCCATGAAAGTTAGAATGTGTTTGTGACTTTAAGCATCACTATCCCACAATACTGTGAAATTTGGGAAATTAGGTAAGCACTTAATCACAATAAAGAATTTGAAAAAAAGAAAAGAAAAGAAACATCTGGGGAGGAGTATAGTTGAGGAGGGAAGGGATGGTAGGGAAAAAACAAAGGAGGAGGCAACAATGCTTGATAAGAAATGTACTCATTCCCTTGCTCATGTACCTGTAACCCCTCTGTACAGTATTATCAAAATAAAAAACATATAAAAATTTTTTTAATCTAGAGCTTTAGGTAGTTTCCTGCTAGTTCCTGATTGGCTGTTGCTAGGGAGTTAGCGGTCAGGACGCTCTCAGTCAGAACTGTCCTCTGATTTTTTTCAGGAACCTAAGCTCAGGTTTTCAGTAAAGGCTTTCTCTCAGAATGGAGTCTGAGTCCATAATGGCTGTACTCCGGCTAAGGTCTCTCACCAGAAGTGCCCGGCTAGCTCTTCTTTGCTTTTAGGAGAAAGAAGAGCCTTCATGCTAAGATCTGACAGGTAGACTGTCCATTTTCTAGTGGTTTCCCTCAGGGTGAAGCAGGATAATTTATGGGAACTGAGGCCTGGTGTAGGCAACTAAGAAATATGGTATCTGAAAACTTAGAAATGCTATCTTTGCTTCAGAGAGGCAACTGAATGCATTTTTTCCTAAGGGATACATTATTCACCCCAGAATTCACAACTGCCTGACAGGATGCCCCAAAATGTAGATAGCAGGATGTCTCCTTGTTTCAAGGATAAGGATCTGTTTTATGGCAGGATGCATTCTTACCTGGAAACTCAGAGAATAACACTAGGTGTAGTTAAAGCAAAGACAAAGCACCCAATTTTGCATAGCTTAAAGCCAGACCCCCTGCCTTTACCTTATAAATACCCAACAGCCCAGGGAGCTGTGTGTCTCTCTGGGTGTCTTCATGTCTGAGTCTGTGTCTTTGTGTCCCTATGAGAGCACTCACACTCTGCTAGTGTGTCCCTGCCCTTCTGTCTGCTTTTGTGTGTTTCCTTGCTTGTTTACTTAATAAACCTCTGCCAAGTTTTCTTACCATCGTGACTTGTCCAAACATTCTTATTCTGCCATCGAAGTTAAAAACCCTAAGTGAAGCGTTCCTATATTTAAAGAGGAGCTTCACTAATCCTCACCTCTGTCCGGTGACAAGGGTAACTGGTTGCTCTAATTGGCAGAATTTAAGGACCAACATGACTGAATGAATAATCAATTCAGCAGGGAAACAGGAACTAAAACAAACGTGGAACACCTAGCTTCCTGGGTCAGGGACCAAGTAACCCAAGTTCCAACTTGAGCCGCACTCAGGGGAGTGCACACACACAGGGGAGAAGCAAAATGGCCTCATCTCCAAACTCAGCCCTGGAAGGGGGGTGGGGGGGACGTCGGGCGGGAACCTACACGAATTAGTCCTTATTTCTAGCAAACGTACACAACACCGCTACTTTAAAATGCTGGGAAGGGGGAATAATCATGAACGCAGGAATCTGGAATCGTTCAGTACCTGAAATTAAATTTGAAAGAAAATGGCTCGGTAAATCAAAGAAAAGTTTTAACATGTAAAACAATAAAAAGAAAGACCCAGAGGACCAGGTTCCGGATGGCTGGGCGGTCCAAAACAAGGAAACGGAAGCAGGCTCCCGAGCAGCCGCGACTCCTTCAAGCGCACTGCGCATGTGTACTATGACGCTGCGCGTGCGCACTGCCACGTCACGCATGCGCAGACTAGCTTTGGGCCGGCGGTGGAGCCTCTGCTCTTGGCGATCGCGGTGGGGGCGTGGCTGTGTCACGTGACGTCCATTGCGGCATTTGTGGTCCAATCCGAGGCGTTCCGCAGAGCGCCCTTGTGAAGCAATTTGGGTAGCCCCGGTCTTAAATGAGCTGTGACCTGTTTTTCCTGCTTCTGGTTTTTCTTGCTCCTGTTTTCGCTTCTGTTCTAGAATTTAGCAGCCTGACCTCGCAGAAAGTTTTTGCCTTGTGACGCGTGAGTCAGTCGAAGAGCAAGTATCGAGCGCTTTTTAATTTTTGTCTCTGTAACAGAGTAGCATTTCCCTAGTGCCAAGTCCTATTGTTCTTCTACCCTAGACGCACAAATTCTATTCTTTCCACCTGAGGTTCCAGAGTCACTGGGTAAAAACAGCAGGCTCAGGAAAGGAAAGTTAAACAGGTTAATTTGTATCTCAGAGGTCAAGATAATTTGGAGGCAAGTGTCCCCAGGGACAACAAATAACTGATGTTGATTTCCGAAGAGATCACGGTCAAGTTAAAGCATTTAGTAAAATGTCGTGAAGTAGTGAGGTTGGGGTTAACTTTTTTGCTCCCGGAGTGCGGTGTGAGAAACAAGAACATAGAGAAATGTAATCTTAACGGTGGAGTACTTGAGATGAAGTTAAAAACAAAATTAGGCAGTTGGCAGAGGCTTTGGTCTGCAAACTCAGTTACTGCAGAAATAGGAAGGATGTTGGTTTGGAGAGCCCACTTGGTTCAGGACCTATTTTAATCAGTATCTAAGTGTGGTGAGCTAACCTGTCATTCCAGCTACTTTGGGAAGTATAAATGGGATTACTGGGCAAAAAGCAGAACCTATGTCGAAAATACCTATAACAAGACTGGGTGATAGAGTAACTAGGAAACGCAAAGCTCTGAATTCAAGCTCTATTACTACCAAAAAAAAAGGGGGGGGGTGAGAGGGAGAGAGCAAGCAAGCAAGCAGACAGGCAAGAAAAGGAAGGAAGGGAGGCAGGGAGGGAGGGAGGGAGGAGAAAAAGTCTGTGTTCTGGAGCTCTGATCCTTCCAATACTGACTGCTTCAGCTCAGGAAACTTGGCAGTAGATCCTGCCATACATTCCAATATAGATAGATGATTTAGTAAGATCACCAACTCTGATACAAAATTCCTCACCGGTAATCTTACTAAGAAGTATTTTACTACCAGGTACTGGTACCTGTACTGTAATCCTAACTACTCAGATTGTGACCTGAGGAGAGATTTTTAGACAGCCTAGGCAGAAAAGAATGCGATTCATCTCCAGATAACTAGCAAAAAGCCAGAAGTAGAGCTGTGGTTTAAATTGTAGAGTAACCAACCTTGAATGAAAAGCTAAGGACAGCACCCAGGCCCTCAGTTCAACCCCAAACACACACACACACACACACACACAATCCACATATAATCTTCAACACTGCAGAAACAAGTTTGCTCTTAGAATACTCTCAGAAAAGTGGTGATAGGGTAAAAAACACAATAAAAACACTGCACTTAGCTGGGCACTGGTGGCTCATGCCTGTAATCTTAGCTACTCAGGAGGCTGAGATCTGAGGATCACGGTTCAAAGCCAGCCCGGGCAGGAAAGGCCATGAGACTCTTATCTCCAACTAACCACCAGAAAACCAGAAGTGGCTCTGTGGCTCAAGTGGTAGAGCACTAGCCTTGAGCTGAAAAGCTGAGGGACAGCTCCCAGGCCCAGAGTGCAAGCCCCACAAGGGACAAAAAAAAGAAAGAAAGAAATCACTGTACTTGCACTAAGTTCACTGCAGACCTGCAAGATGATAGGCCAATTTCACTTGATTGCAGCTAGTCAGCCCTTAAGAACTATTTGTAAATACTAATGAAAAAGTTATACTTGTTTCTGATTCTTTCCTAACTCAGAGTTGTTAAATGGAGTAATCCAATGTTAAGATCTAATCAAAAAAGTGACTTGAATGAAATAAAAGCATTATACCAGCGTGTAATCTTTTTTTCTTCTTCTTCTTTATGGTGCTAATTCTGAGGCTTGAACTCAGAGCCTGCACTGTCCCTGGGCTTTTTTGATCAAGGTTAGCACTTTTGCCACTTAAGCCATAACTCCACTTCTGGTTCCTTCTTTGGTGGTTAATTGGGGTAAGTCTAATGGATTTTCCTGTCTGGGCTGACTCTGAACCTAGATTCTTGGATCTCAGCTTCCTGAGTACCTAGGATTACAAGCATGAGCCACCAGTGCCCAGAAGCATGTATCTTCAAAGATTCTCCTCACATCAGCTCATTTTGTAATTGCTATTTTATAGTGAAACCTATTCTTGAAGTTTGGGCTATTCAACATACTAGTAATCCAAATAGCTACCTCAGGCCAAAGTATTCATGCCATGTGCTCAAATCTTAGGTTGATTAGTACATGAAAAAGGCATGTGGTAGTACAAGGCTATATTAAGCAACAGCTGCAGAATACCATTACATCCAGTACATTCACAACGGTGGAAATCTCAAGCAACTGGAAGAATTAATGTATCAAAAGATTTTCTTTGAAAACAAGGAATAAACAAGCTAAGAGTACTTAAGGCATGGCTCAAGTGGCAGAGCACCTGCCTACCAAGCAGATACAGTTCGCACCCCACTACCACCAAAAACAAATAAAAAATGTTGAATCAATGTCTCATTGAATTGCTTCATTATCTAATTATACTTGACATGACAGATTTAAGAGCTTTACGTTTTTAAAGTATAAAATAAAAATCGTATTAAGTAGTTACCTGTAAATTGAAAATACTTCAATATATGCCATCATCCAGAAAGCAAAATACTATAATCAAAATATCTTCTCTATATAACCACATCATGAAAATGCTTTTTTGATCAAGGTTAGCACTCTTGCCACTTAAGCCATAGCTCCACCCCAAAAAGCTCAAGAAGAGCAAGCATGAAAATGCTTAGCTGGGAGGGCAGCGATGACAAGCGGAAACAAAGGAGGAGGCAACAATGCTTGATAAGAAATGTACTCATTACCTCCTTGCTCATGTAATTGTAACCCCTCTGTACAGTATTTTCACACAAAAAAAATGCTTAGCTTGTGCCTTGAGGTTAAAAGAAATATTCCAGAACTGTCCACAAATTAAACATTTAAAAAATCATGTAAGGGGAAAAAAAAACTAGAAAACAGAAAACAATGAATTATATGTATTTGTATGTCCATTATCAAAAGATTCTTCAACAGATAGGTGCCAGTAGCTACACCTGGCTAATCCTAGCTACTTAGAAAACAGATCTGAAAAACGGGGTTCAAAGCCAGCCCAGGCTCCAGTGTTGGTAGCTGATGACTGGAATCAGGAAGTTGAGATCTGAGAATTGCATTTCACAACCAGCTAGGGCAGCAAAGTGATACTCATCGCCAATTAACTACCAAAAAACCAGAAGTAGCACTGTGGCCAGAAGTGATAGACTGCTGGCCTTGAGCAAAAGAGCTCAGGAACAGCACTCAGGCCTGAGTTCAAGACCAGGGCAGATATACACACAAAAAAATTTTTTAAGAATAAAATAAATTTGAATAACTTTTTAATGTTTTTTATTTTTAAAAGACCTTCAGAGCTACCAATGGTATTGCAGAAAAAGCAAATGTCATACACTGAAACTAATCATTATAACAAATCTTCAATTTATTTGAAGCAATTCAGTTTCAAAAACTTTTAAGTTACAGCAGTCACAAAAACCAGGGAATAGTCAGAAACAATGAAAGAATGATCAGGAGTACTGCATTTTTTTGAATTTTTTTAACACTGTCATGGCTTTATTCAAAACACAGTTGCACAAAAGTATTCAAAATTTTAAGGAGAGATTCTTGAAGAACTTAACACATTATATACATACTGCCATACAAAGAGCATTAAAACAGGACCCAAAACTTCTACAAAATATAAACCCACCCTTACTTATTTGCATGAAAATACCACCCACAGAGCTAAGGAAGTCTTAAAAGTTATCTGGAGGCTCTAAATGTAGTCTTCAAACCAAAGAACTCTAATTTTGATTGCACAATAGATGATTGATAAGTCAATATATAGATTTCATTTTAAAATAAGCATTTTATAATTGGCAGAGTGAGAATGTTTTAGGAATGAACACAGGCATTTCAATTGATAAAATTAGGAGAGAAAAAAATGTTCATCTTTTGGAGATTTCGATCTCTACCGCCAAATTTATCTCAAGTGTTTTATTTCAGTCAGTTGTACAGCCTTTTTAGTTTGTCACAAACTTCATAAGTATTTTAAAACACTAAATTATATGTCTTAAAACAAAAAGGGAGTGACAGCAATACTGTACTCAGTGATTTGTACCTCAGAGAACATCAAATTTGTCAAAGCTGTCTTAAACATGGAGCCTCCATGACCAAAGGGAGATAGACTTGTCTACTGTTTTAGTTAGTAGCCATATAAGGAAGAAACAATCACAAATATTTTTTCTCTCTTTAATGTGCAAACAATTTGAAAATAAATCTCAATTTTCCTACCAATTCAGTTTCAAATATTCTTCCAACTGCCTACTACACTCCAATGGGATACTTGATTATGCTTTAAAACTATAGATAGGAAATTAAAGGTTCTACTCAAAAAAGCTGTAAATACTTTACAAGGTCAGTTTCTAACTCATTTTGGAAAACCAGTTTAAAAAATCCAGTCTCATCAACAGGCAGTCACTCTGACTTTTGAGAAATGCTGATGCTACTTTCTAAAGCCTCCTCTACTTTTCTCTCTTTATTTTGATACAGTATTACATGTTATCAACCAAGAAAGATTTAACAGTAAGCTGAGCTTGTTGCATAAAACTGTATTTTATCTAAGAAAATTCTCTAATTCTCCCACTTTTTTTTAAAACCCAGACAAGCCTGAAAAGGTACTTGAGGTATTAGACTAAAGGTTTTCTGGACAGCTGCAAGTTTCCCATCTTTCTTTTGGGATAAGAGAGGGAATGAAGCTAGAAGGGAAGCTAATCATAAAAAAAGACAGGCGTTTCTAAAACAAAATAAAACCACTAGCATGTCATGATCTACAGCCTGAAGAAAGGACTCACCTGCAAGTCTCTGGACTTAGCATAAGCAATTTGTCCTTCCAAAACAAAATCTTCTCAGTCGCCATAACAACTCATGGACTAATTACCCAAATCCATGAACTACGCTAACTGCTACATGGACCTTTATTATTCTGATTCTACTTTCCAATTTATTCAAGAGACAAGATGGCCCCCAAATGCTTATATCCAGAATAAAATAAAAATCACTGCCTTCAAACTAAAAATCTGAATCACTGCTTAAACAAAAGTCAACTTATCAATCAAGAGGCTATTTTCCTTTCATATGAGAGCTGACCATAATTTCAGTTAATTTATAAATAACTTTAAAACCTTATAAATGAAATGCACCAAACTATACCTGTGTAAAATTGATCATGTTTTAATTATGGGCTAAAAATGTCTAAGACAGTAAGCCTGAATTAGAAAAATTAAGATTCCAAATACATTGCTAGAGAATTGCACAATGGAGGGATGAGGGAGTTAATGAAAATTTTTCTCTACATACAACATGATCATTAGCAAACTAGTAAATCTTAATTGGAATGATAAGGCAAAAATAGTAAAACCACACTTCTCCTATAAAAAAGTTACAGATTATCTTCTGGTAGGGAGAGCTATCATACATGAAAAAGAAAGAAGATGTGATCACTCTGTTGCACACCCAGGCGATCTAGGAAATTGAATCGTAGAATGATCTAGTCATCTTCTTCTTCTCCATCATCCTCAGCATCTCGTTTTCTCTTCTCTCCACGAAGGCCTTCTTCTGAAAGAACGGAAGAAATGCAAATATTTAAAACAAATGAATGCTGCTGGGCACTGGTGGCTCACGCATGTAATCATAGCTATTCAGGAGGCTGAGATCTGAGAATTACAGTTCAAAGCCAGCCCTGGCAGGAAAGTCCATGAGACTCTTATCTCCAATAAACCACCAGAAAACCAGAAGTGGCCCTATGGCACAAGAGGTAGAGCTCTAAGCCTGGAGCTGAAGAGCTGAGGGGCAGCGCCCAGGCCCAGAGTTCAAGCCCCAGGAAAAAAAAAAAAAAAAGCTTATTAAGTTACAAAGTCTTAGTATCAGTGGAAAGTTAATAGCAGAAACAAAAAATAGATTAAGTTTGCATCTGAGATCTTCAGTTTCAATGTAAACAATGTTTAAATGAACATATACAAGCACACAGGAATCCATAAATAATGAATTTGCTATGCACTCTTGTGGCCAAATCATGAAGTACAGGTCAAGAAACAGCTTGCCAGAGCTAGATTTCTGAAAGGGCTAGGAAAAGAGCTCCAAAGAGCAAATCTAAAGGGTGTTAAATACTCTTGTAGATAAGGTTTCATTCCTTCAAAATAAAAGACCATTAAAAAATAATGAATTGAACATAGCTTACTGAGCTATCTCTTCACTCTTATTTTGTTTCTTTCTTTCCCTGGGGTTGTTTGTGCCTGCACCTAACCCAGACTGGCCTCCAGCTCATAACCACCCTGCCTCAGCTTCCCAAGGGCTGAGATTATAGGCATCAACCTCTACACACAGACTTCATTCCTTTTTTTTTTTCAGTGCTTGAACTCAGGGTTTGGGCACTATCCCTACTTTAACTCAAGGCTGGTGCTTTATCACATGAGTCACAGCTCTATTTTCAGCTTTTTGCTGGTTAATTGGAGATAAGTCTCCTGGACTTTTTTGCCCTGGCTCATTTTGAACCTTGATCCTCAGATCTCAACCTCCTAGGATTACAGGCATGAGCCACCAGTGTCCAGGTCGGTGCTGTTCTTAAGATATATGGTATCAGATGTTCAATTTTTTTTTTTTAGTGGAATTAATGCCCTGAGAAATTACTCAAAGAGAAGTAATAGTTTGCATTATAGACTATTCGTTGAAAACCATTAAACATATTTGCATTTTAATTTCAAAATTTGTGGCTATTGTAGCTCACCTTCTTCCTCCTCTTCTTCTCCTTCTTCAACATAGTCATCATCATCTTCTTCATCCTTGAAATTCAAACATTCAGTTTAAAGAATAAATAAACCACGACACTGACTTTTCCATTTAACACATCCCAAAGAGCAAAGAGACCATACATACTCTGTGTCCTGATAACCACAACCTGTGCCTATCTAAGGTATCTTTTATAAGAAAAAGACTAAGCCAGGTGCAGTGGCTCATACCTGTAATCCTAGTTATTCAGGAGGCTGAGATACGAGGATTGCAGTACAGAAAGGAAAGTCCCTGAGATTCTTTTGTTGTTGGTGGTGGTGGTGGTGGGGCTTGAACTCTGGGCCTGGGCTATCCCTCAGCTCTACAGCTTAAGGTAAACACTCTATAACTTGAGCCACAGTGCCACTTGCAGTTTTCTGAGTGGTTTATTAAAGATGAGTCTCATGGACTTCCCTGCCCTGGCTGGCTTTGAACCACAATCTCAGCCTCCTGAGTAGCTAGGATTACAGGTGTGAGCCACCAAAGCCTGGCTGTCTCTGAGATTCTTATCTCCAAGTAACCACCAGAAAACTAGAAGTGGCACTCTGGCTCAAGTAGTGGAGTGCTCACCTTGAGCTGAAAAGCTCAGGGACAGCTCAGGCCCAGAGTTTAAGCCTCACAACACAACAACAAAAAGAAACGAAGTAATGCTTTAGACCTCCACTGTTCAAATCAACCTTCTGCAACAATGTTCTCTATTTGTTTTATGTAACAGAGCCACTGCAGGCCATACATGGTTACTTACTCACAAGTAACCAGAGAAAAATCAGGAATTAAGTTTTTTAGGGATTTTTTTTATTTAATTAAATAGCAACAAAAAAGAGATACTTTCTCACTACCTGGAAAATGACCTATGTAACTTGTGGACAGGGATGGGAGGGGGAAACTGGAGAAAAGTGAAGGAAGGGGTGACATTGTTTTTAAAAAAGAAATATACTGGGCTGGGAAGGTGGCTCAGTGGTAGAGCGCTTGCCTTGCATGCCTGGGGCCCTGGGTTATGTAAGGTGATATGACAAAATTAACAAGATTTAAGAAATAAAGGACTTCCACCCATCTGGTCAAATCACTACTAAATAACCCCATGCTGATGATCACATATATGGTATATATGTGCACACCAGAGGGAAACCAGGAAGACGACACAGAACTAGAGGGAATCAGGGGAAAAACATACAGCAGTGGGACCCATCAGCTGCACTGGACATTGATCAAAATGAGCTAAGCAACTCAATGGCAGCGATGGGAGGGAGGGAACAAGTGGGAAAGAGGGAACAAGAGAAATGTACATACCACCCAATGTGGAAGCAATAACTGTATTGTCAAAGCTCATAGAACTCATAAATGTTATAAATCATGATAGACAATTTACTCCATGAGGGCTGGGAAGGTAGCTCAGCAGTAGAGTGCATGCCTTGCAAGCATGAGGCCCTGGGTTCGATTCCTCAGCACCACATAAGCAGAAAAAGCCGGA
>NW_012267242.1:10945493-10948912 GCF_000151885.1 Dipodomys ordii
TTTTCTTTTTGCTTATGTGGTGCTGAGGAATCGAACCCAGGGCCTCAGGCATGCAAGGCAAGCGCTCTACCACTGAGCCACCTTCCTTCCCAGCCCTCTGGTTGTTGTTTAATAGGGTCTTGCTTTTTGTTTTTTCACCTAGGCCAGTCCTATTTACTCTTCCCTGCATAGCTGGGATAATAGGAAAGCACTACTACCACACTCAGTTTTTTCTGTTGAGATGAGGGTCATATAAATGTTTTGCCCAGGCTGGCCTGGATCCTCCTACTAAGTAGCTAGTAATCTCATCCTTCTAAGTAGCTAGTATCAGTCATGAGCCACTAGTGCCTGGCCTAATCAGGTATAAAGGCTAAGAGGAAGGGTGATTGCTAAGAAAAAATATACAAAACTCCACACATAAAATTTCACGGAAGTGAACATAAAATTAGTATGCTTTGCATGTTTTGTAATGTTTATGTTTACTTCAACACAAGTCAAAATTAAGTTCACCAGGGAGCATGGGAAAAAATCATTTCAGACAGAGTGAACAATGTATATACAACATAAGGCAAGTAATTTGATATTGAAAGAAATGAGGCTAGGGGGACTGGGAAGGTAGCTCAGTGGTAGAGCGCTTGCCTCACATGCATGAGGCCCTAGGTTCAATTCCTCAGCACCACATAAGCAGAAAAAGCTGGAAATGGCACTGTGGCTCAAGTGGTAGAGCACTAGCCTTGAACTGGACAGTGCCCAGGCCCAGAGTTCAGGCCCCACGACCAACAAAAAAAAAAAAGAAATGAGGCTAGGGGAGGAATCAAAGGCCATAGTTAAGGAAGAATGTCGTATGTTTTAGTGACAACAGAGAAATGCTGAAGACCTCAAGAAAGCTAGTGATATGATCACATTTGCATCTGACTACACCTGAAGCACAGTGGAGGGGATTCCTAAGTGAAGATGCTGTATTAAGAGAGACCATTTAGAGAGCTATTGTAAGAGTATAAAGCAAGAGATAATTAGAGAGAAGAAATTAAGTTTTCTTAAGTATCTACAATGTGCTAAGGGCTAAATACCTCACAAACATTATCTTATTAAGTCCTTAATAACAATCCTTTAAGGTTGGTATAATCTCACTTCTATAAATGCAAAAGTATTTGTAATCTGTTTTCATCATACCATGCCATT
The DNA here is from genome assembly GCF_000151885.1 of Dipodomys ordii. Lineage (NCBI taxonomy): Eukaryota > Metazoa > Chordata > Mammalia > Rodentia > Heteromyidae > Dipodomys > Dipodomys ordii. Next base: position 10,946,655 of record NW_012267242.1, read on the forward strand.
GAAGGCAGGATAGATTTGAAAGCAATATACCTGGAAAAAAAAAATCAAAAAAAAAAAAAAACATGCATTTCCACAAGTTAACCATCAACTCAGATTTCTACACAATCACTTTTTTAGGACATAGTAGCCCTACACCTAGGTAATTAATTTTCAGTGCAAGTATGTTCACCTGAATTTCTTCTTTCATTAAGTATGAAAGGCCCACTTCCTCTTCTCCTTCTCCCAATTCTGAATCTGCTTCATCTTCATCTTCCTCTTCTTCTTCCTCCTCCTCCTCCTCCTCATATCCTTCAAGTAGACCAGTTTCATCTTCATCTTCATCTTCATCTTTTAAAATATTTTAAATTATTTTTTATTATTTTTTTCTGCTTATAGTAGGGCTTGAACTCAGAGCCTAGGGACTATCCTTGAGCTTTTTTGCTCATGCATAGCACTCTATCACTAGAGCAACAGCTCCTCTTCCCTTTGTGGTAGTTAATTAGAAAGTGGTGCTGTGGCTCAAGTGGCAGAGTGATAGCCTTGAGCAAAAGAAGCTCAGGGGTAAGCCAGGTGCTAGTGGCTCACGCCTGTAATCCTAGCTACTCAAGAGGCTGAGATCTGAGGCTCAAGGTTCAAAGCCAGCCCAGGCAGGAAAGTCTGTAAAACTCAACTCCAATTAACCACCAGAAAACCAGAAGTGGCGCCCAGGTCCAAGGTTCAAGCCCCATAACCGATCAAAAGAAGAAGAAGCTCAGAGGTAGTGCCCAGGCCCTGAGTTCCAGTCCCAGGGCTAGTAAAAAACAAAACATGATCCTCAGATCTCAGCCTGCTGAGTAGTAGATAGCATGAGTTACTGGTGCCCAGCAAAAAATAGTTTTGAAAGATGAGCAAATCTCTAGGCAAATGTTTCTAGATAGCATATTGGCCTTTTCCAATCACTTTATTTATTTATTTATTTTTTGGTCCGGTCATGGGGCCTGAACTCTGGGCCTGGGCGCTGTCCCTCAGCTCTTCAGCTCAAGGATAGCTCTCTACCACTTGAGCCACAGCGCCACTTCCAGCTTTTTTTTTCTTTTTTGCTTATGTGGTGCTGAGGAATCAAACCCAGGGCCTCATGCATGCAAGGCAAGCGCTCTACCACTGAGCCACCTTCCCAGCCCCTCTTAATCACTTTAAAGTCATGCCAATTGATGGAAAGTATTGTCAGTAACTTTTGACCATCATTGTGTCAAAAGTTGGTTGTTGTTGGCTTTTGTTTTTGTTTTATTTTACTTTTTGGTGCTAGTACTGGGGCTTGAATTCAGGGTCTGGGAACTGTCCCTTAGCTTTTTCATTCAAGGCTGGCACGCAAAAGACTTGAGCACAATTCCACTTCTGGCTTTTTGGTGGCTAATTGAAAACTAGAGTCTCATAGACTTTTCTGCCCTGACTAGCTTCAAATTGCAATCCTCAGATCCTAGGCTCCTAAGAATTACAGATATGAGCCACTATACCCTGCTTTACACTTACTAAGATGGTACTCTATTGGTTAAGTCACGGTGCTAGCCCTTTTGCTTTGGTTATTTTTGAGATAGGATCTCACTTTACGCCTGGACTACAATACTATTTATGCTTCCCTGAGCCATTGGGATGACAGCTATGTGTCACTGAGCCCAGCCTGTTTCCTTTAACAGTGAAAAACTTTTTTTAAAACCAATAATAGAAAGCACTCTCCCATTACTTTTAACATCTACTCTGCCATCTGATGTGAGTCTCCTTTTATCTCAAGAAAATATCTGTATTCCCTACCTAATTCAAGGATATTTTCATCACTTCAAAAAGAAGCCCCAGCCAGGCACCCAGTAGCTCACACTTGTAATCCCAGCTACTGCTCTACCATTTTTGAGCTACAGTGCCACCTCCAGTTTTCTGGTGGTTAACTGGGGATAAGAGTCTCATGGACTTTCCTGCCCCAGCTGGCTTTGAACTGTGATCCTCAGATCTCAGCCTCCTGAGTAGCTAGGAATTACAGGCATGAGCTACCAGCACCTAGCATCTATGAAGTCTTATTTCCAATTAACTAGCAAAAAGCTGGAAGTGAAGTTTTGGCTCACATGGTAGAGCACAGGAACAGCACCTTGAGTTTAAGCTGTACTGGCATCAAAAAAACAAAAAGCAGGCTGGGAAGGGGCTCAGTGGTAGAATGCTTGCCTTGCATGCATGAGGCCCTGGGTTTGATTCCTCAGCACCACATAAGCAAAAAAGAAAAAAAAAGCTGGAAGTGGCGCTGTGGCTCAAGT
>NW_012267242.1:10950032-10950585 GCF_000151885.1 Dipodomys ordii
GGGGGGGGGGAGAGACTGGAATGAGCTGGGTACCTGGGACTTAAGACTGTAATCCTAACTACTCAGGAGGATTTCAAAGCCAGCCTAGGCAGGGAAGGCTTTCAGACTCTTACCTCTAGCAAACTACTTAGAAAAAAACAGGAAGTGGCACTGTGGCTCAAGTGACATAGCGCAAAGAGGCTCAGGAACAGAGCCCAGGCCCTGAGTTCAAGCCCCAAAGACTGGAGGGAGAAGGGGGTGGGAAGGCTGGAATGATATCACTCACCTATAATCCCAGCACCCTGGAGACAGGGTGAGGCAGGACAATCAAAGAATGCCTTAGTTGAGCACCTGTGACTTAAGCCTATAATCCTAACTACTCAGGAGGCTGAGATCTGAGGAGCAAGGTTCAAAGCCAGCCCAGAGGAAAGTCTGCAATACTCTCATCTCCAGTTAACCACTAAAAAGGCCAGAAGTGGAGCTGTGACTCAAGTGGTAGAACACTAATCTCGAGCACAAAAGGTCAGAAACAGCACCCAAGGGGCTGGGAAGGTGGCTCAGTGGTAGAGCGCTT
>NW_012267242.1:10951329-10956523 GCF_000151885.1 Dipodomys ordii
TTTTTTTTTAAGACAGATTCTCACTATGCAAGCACAGGATGGCTCAAATTCATGATCCTCCAATTGAACTTTACAAATGCTGGGATTCCAACACTGGCTTGATATTGTATTCTAAGGGAAAAGAAAAGCAGTAACCATCTAGATTAGAACATAAAGAGATTCAGAAATTAAGAACTAGCACCTAGTGGCTCACACCTGTAATTCTAGCTATTCAGGAGGCTGAGATCTGAGGATTGAGGTTCAAAGCCAGCCGGGGCAGGAAAGTCGGTGAGACTCTTATCTCCAATAAACCACTAGAAAACTGGAAGTGGCGCTGTGGCTCACAAGGTAGAGCACTTGCCTTGAACTGAAGAGCGCAGGGACTGCGCCCAAGCACAGAATTCAACTCCCACAATTGACCAAAAAAATTTTTTTTCAAGAACTGAATGTAAATTAGAAAAACAGAAACCAAATCTCTGAAAAACTTACCAGAGCTTCCACAGTACTGAGGTCTTTGATTTTGTTTCCGCTCAGATTGAGGTAGGTAAGATTTGGACATTTCTCTGCCAGGACTTCCAAACCTCCAGAAATTATATTGTCACCAAGTTCCAACTATGTATTCAACATGGAGTGAGGAAAAAAAGAATAAAAACAAATAATGAAGGCTTAAGATGGCTCCAACATTTTACAAAGACACAAATTTGAAGAAAAACATGTGTATTCTCTGTTTCAAAAGACTGCCACTGTAAATCATCAATTTCCAAATTCCCATCTACATATGGCATGTAACACATTAGAACCCCTATACTGATGGACTTCTTCTACGTTACATTTAGATTGCATGATACAGAGAAAAATATTTGGTAGATGTTAAATCCAAATTTTTGCCATATAACAACTGCATTAATAAATTTAAATTCCTAAAAGTATCATATCCCAGAACCAACAAAAGCAAATTAAATAAAAGCAGTATTAGAGCCAGCTGCACACCACTGTAATTCTAGCTACTCAGGAAGCTGAGAGCTAAGGATTGTTGCTGTTCAAAGAAACACTGAAGAAAATCAGTGAGACTCTTATCTTCAATAAACTACCAAAAAGCTGGAGGTGGTACTGTGGCTCAAGTGATAGAGTGTGGGCCTTAAACAAAAAGCTTAGGAACAGCACCCAGGCCCTGAACTCAAGCCTCAGAACCAATACAGATAAACAGACTCAGTATTAGACGAAAACTCCTCTTTCAAACAGGCAAAATGGTTGTTTCAGTGGCTAAGAAGTAAATATAAGAGCCTTCACATTGAAATCTTGATACTTTCTGATTCATTTCAACTTACCTTTCGAAGTTTATTCAAGCTAGGGAGCCGGGCCAGTGAACTTAATTTCACATTAGCCATACTCAGAAACTCTAGTTCTTTAAAAGTGTCATTCAGGCCTTCAATTTCCCCATTGACACACAGGCAATTATCAAGGACTAACTCTGTTACCTGTAAAAGGAAAGGAACACTTTAATGATTAATTTGCAATCTGTTTAGTAATAGAACTGGGCTTTGACACTCTGAAACTGTGAATATTAAAATACCAAACTCATCTGGGCACTAGTGACTTGCACTGGTAATCCTAGCTATTCAGGAGGCTGAGATCTAATGATTGAAGTTCAAAACCAGTTCAAAGTCCATGAGACTCTAATTTCCAAATTAATCACCAGAAAAATGGAAGTGACGCTGTGGCTCAAAGTTGTAGAACACTAGCTTTGAGCAAAAGAGCTCAAGGACAGTACACAGACCCTGAGTTCAAGCCGCAAGACCAACAATAACAAACCCAAAGTTAGTGTGGTGGCTCACACCTACAATTCCAGCACTCTGAAGATACATTACAAGTTTTAGGCCAGACTGAACCACAAAGTAAGTTCTAGACCCGTCTAGGCTATAGGATTAAAGCCTGTCTCAAAGAAACAAGACCCCTAAGCCAGGTTCAGTACAGTATTACACATTTGTAGTTTTAACTATTCAAGGAATGGAAAGAGAAGGATCACTTGAGACCTCAAGTTTGAGGCCAGCCTGAGCAACACAGCAAGACCACATCTCAAAACACAAAACAAAATCTACTTATATATTCATTCCCCTTCAAAATTGAAACATAATCTAGTCCTCACTATAAGCAAACCGCCTCACATGTTCAACCTAATATGCTTTAAATCGCCGAGACATTAAAAATACTGGCTGGGTATTGGTGGTTCACGCCACCTATAATCCTAGCTACTCAGGAAGCTGAGATCCTCAGATCTCAGTTTGAAGTCAGCCTGGATAAGAAAGTCTATGAGACTCATCTCCAGTTAATTTCCTTAGGGGAAAGGGGGGGCACTAGTGTCTCATACCTGTAGCCTGGGCAACTCTGAAGGCAGAGATCTGAGGAACACAGTTAAAAAATAACTCTGGGTGGGGCTGGGAAGGTGGCTGAGTGGTAGAGTGCTTGTCTTGCATGCATGAGGCCCTGGGTTTGATTCCTCAGCACCACATAAGCAGAAAAAGCTGGAAGTGGTGCTGTGGCTCAAGTGGTAGAGCACTAGCCTTGAGCTGAAGAGCTGAAGGACAGTGCCCAGGCCCAGAGGTCAGGCCCCACAACTCACCAAAAAATAAAATAATAATAATAACCCTGGGTAAGAAAGTTCATGAGACTCTAACTTCCAATAAACAGCAAGCAAGCAAGCAAGCAAGAAGGGAGGGAGGGAGGGAGGGAGGGAGGGAGGGAGGAAGGAAGGAAGGAAGGAAGGAAGGAAGGAAGGAAGGAAGGAAGGAAGGAAAGTAGAGCTGTGCTAGTCTTGAGCAAAAAAAAAAAAAAGGGATAGCACAAAAATAAACAGGGAGGAATGTGGTGACTCAAGCCTATAATCTTAAGCTACACAGGAGGCTGAGATCTGAGGATCAAGTTTCTTAGCCAGCCAGGCAGGAAAGTCCAGAGACTCTTATCTCCAATTAATCTCAGAAAAAGCCAGAAGTGGCTCTGTGGCTCCAATGATAGAGCACTAGCCTTGAGCAAAAAGGCCACAAGGATGGTGCCCAGGCATAGAATTCCAGCCCCAGGATGGGCTAAATAAATAAGCAAGACTTTGAAAAAAGTCCCACGTGAATCAAGTTTGTGCACCGGTAATGAAGACATTTATGCACGTAGAGGACACCAAAGCTACAGAGAAAAGATTTCTGTGGGCAATCCTAAAGTATAGGGAGGGAGGAAACTTTTATCATTATTTTTTAACTTTAAACCTCCTTATCTCTGGTTATAAATGCCACAACTCAGGAAAACTTTGTTACCATCCGCGAAGAAAAGTCAGCAAGCTCGCTCCCAAATCAACCCAGCTTCTCAGTGTTATCTGAGGCCAAACAATATCACCTAGAACAATACATCCTTGACAAAATGTTATTTCTTCTTGCCACTCTAGTAGCAATTTTGTGGGCTTTTTCCCACTCTTGGAGAAAGAAAGACTAAATTCCCTATAAGGCCAGAGTGGCAGCAGACATTTAACTTGTGTGAGTCTGAATGGATTTAAGAGGGAGGCAAGAGACTCTGGTTCTTTATCCCAATACAAAAATGTTTACTTAGGTGCTAAAAAGTCGCAACAAGGGCAGCCATCTTCTCTATTTGAGTATGACTTGGATAGAATTGTTTCAGTGAACGGAGATAGATAGCATCATGATCTCCCTTTTAGAGATGCCGAAGCCAAGGTCCAGAAAGCAAGAGTGACTTGCCTTAGGTCACATAATTAGTGTGTGACAAAGCTGTGCCTTGACTCTTAAGTCTTTCTATTCCCAGTATTTTGAGCTCATTGGCAAGGCTATTAGATCTGCTGTCAGAAAACCAGTTCTTCCACTTGAGTAAATCACTTCATTACCCTGAAACTCCGTTTGCTAATTTGGATTCTAGAACAATACAACCCACCTTACAAGTTTGTCCAAAAGAGAAAAGTAAATAAACTCGACAAGTGCTTTGTAAACTGTCTACACAAATATGAGACCGTTATTACACCACATCGGAGGCAGAGGGAGCCTGAGAAACAGGCAAGGTCCTGCAATCCCTAAAACTGGCAAGGAAATGACTACCGTAAAGGAGTCAGGGGGGCGGGGAGGGAGGGGAATCCATTTTTCCACCCAAAGACTTTTTTTTTTAATTGAAATGTATGATTCTAAGAAATAGCTTTTAAAGTGTTTGAGGGTGTTTTTTTTCTCTCTCTCTCCCCCTACCCCCCAAAACCCCAAGAAATAAGCAGGAGCCAACAAATTCTCTCTTGGATAACCCTTGATGTCAAAGACTATTTCTTCCTCCCGCTCCCCGCCAATTTCAGAGAAAGATCCCTTTCCCTCACCCCACCCCCCAAAAAGTACAAAAAGATGTGGAGTTCCCACTCCGCACACTGAACGCCAAGAGCCTGGCAGACCCTACGGATCCTTGGATCCTTTCCGCGGGTTGGTGCTGCTCGCACCCAGATTTGTAGATTGGATAGATAGATAGATAGATAGATAGATAGATAGATAGATAGATAGATAGATAGATAGATAGATAGATAGATAGATAGATAGATAGATAGATCCGTCTTCTTCCAATCCTAAGGCTTGTTTCCAGAGTGGCTAACTAGCCAGACTCTAGTTCCCAGCCTCCTGACCACGAGCGCGAGGCCGGGCCGGCTGTGCTCCCCGGTCTGCAGACCTGCCGCCCCTACCCACCGCGATCCCACACCGAGCAGGGACTCCACATAGGAAAGAGGGTGTCCCCGGCCCGGCCCGAGCCAGCGTTTCCCGCGGCCTCCGCCCCGGCTGGGTGAGGCCGAGGAAGAGCCCGCGAGGCTGACACGGAAACGCCTCCCACTGGACCCCCGAAAAGTTGACTGCGTCCCCGCCTCACGCGGCCCCTCCCAAGCCCGACTCTTTAACTAGGGAGACCGCCGCGAGAGCGCCGTCCTGCAGTTCCGCCGGGCCCACCTGGGGAGCCACGACCCCCATCTCCCGTCCACGGATCAAATCCCGAGTTGTGGCCGCCACACCACGCCACACGCCGAAAACCGAACATCGTTCCCGGCGGCGGCGGCGGCGGGGGGAAGTGGGGGAGGGACGGAGCGGATGACGCCTCGTGTCCGCTTCCCCACCTCTCCGGTCACCGCGACCGGTCCCAGAACTCACCCCGCCGTGCGGGGACGCGCCGCTGACCCAGATTCCGCGGGTGGCGGCCGGCG
>NW_012267242.1:10956805-10981991 GCF_000151885.1 Dipodomys ordii
GCTGGGGGTCGCGCCCACGCCGGCGGCCCCCGAGCCGGAGCGAGCGCAGCGCAGCGCAGCGGCCGGGCGCCCCCACACCACCCTTTTCCCGCCCCCATCAGGCGGGACGTACAGCTCCCCGAGAACCCAAGGGGCTAAGCCCCCGGGCACACACACAAAAACGCCCCTAGAAACTTAAGCCCTTCGCCATTTTAAGTAGAGGAGGTCTTAATGATTTAAAACTTAGAATTAAGCATTTCCTCCCACCTCCTCCACCCTCGGTGAGGATTAATTTATTAACCCTCCCCTCAAACGCTTACAGATAAGATACCCCCCCCCAAAAAAAACCCAACCCCCGAATATAGGGCTGGTGGGGAAGGGGTGGGGGCTGAGTCATCTCACCTCCTCCGGGGCTCTGTTCCGTAACTCCAGACTAATCCTCTTCTTCATCTCCATGTCCTCCTGCTTTTCTGCTGCTACTCTCCTCCTTCACCCCCTTTTCCACTACCCCCAACCCTAAAAAAATTATTTTTAAGATCTGGAAATGAATGAAAAGAAAAGCAAAATACAAATGCCCACAACCACCAAATAGATGTAGAGGAGAAAGAAAAGAATAGCAAATGGAGTCCAAGGAGTTAGGACTCTTAACTCGGCTGCCCCCACCTCCTTGTCCACACACCCGCGCGCGCGCACACACGCACGCACGCACACACACACACACCACACACACTCCCGCAGTTCCTTCCCCTTCAATGGCTGCTCCGAGACTGAGCCTCCATGACACGGCACTGCCAACCCCCTGGCCAATACTCCACCCACCTCCCGAATGTATTGGTGGATTTTTCGGTGTCACGCTATTCCATTGGGCTAGATGGATGCCTGTCACTCTTTAGGGTAGACCTGGGCCAGAAACCTTGCATCTATTGGCCACGATCAAGCGCGCAGTTAACTCGGATAGGTTCGGGACAATGTACGTCCCAGGGAAATGATTTTGAATCCCTGTAGCCCCCCTCCTTTTCTTTGTGTGGTTGGCGCGCTTTCCCTTGGTACTTAGAGGGGCTTTGGTGCCTCCGTTGGATTTGTTTTGGGTTTGGTTTGTTTTCTCTTCTGGTTTTAGAGAAAGAAGGCATCCTGGTGTGCCCAACTTGTAAGACTGGTAATTTAGCACTGGGCAGCCAGTACCTCTTGGATGTTTTAAAGCTGTGTCTGCCTTGCAGTCAAGGTGTAAGCTGCGTGCACATCCCGTTAAAGCCTGACTTTGTTGCTCTTCCTTGCTGGTGACCGGCTTTTCACCCAGATTGCCCCTCTGCGGTGCAGAACCACAGCCAGAATGAAGATGGTATTTTAACTTCCACTCTGAAAGCACTTTTGAAAGCAGTTGAGTGAAGCATTTAAGTTAGGATTTCAAAACCATCCTGGTGGACTTAATAGGAAAGAATTGTTGCTGGTAAGAAAATGGCTGAGACCAGGGGGGGAGATAGGACACAATTCATGCCTAATGAAACTCAAGCAATTCTCAGAAACCGCCCAGCAATATCTCTCTGAGTTCCCTTTGGTTAGTTTCCATAAATATGTGTGGATAAAATGTGCGCTTAAAATCCATGTGGTGTATATCAAAGAGATGAAACTGGGCACTACTGGCTCACGCCTGTAATCCTAGCTGCTACCCCGAGGCTGAGATCTGAGGGTTGTGGTTCAAAGCAAGTTCCTGAGACTTACTCATCTCCAATTAGCCCCCTAAAAAACAGGAAGTGGAGCTGTGACTCAAAGTAGTGGAGCCTTAGTCTTCACCCAAAAAGCTCAAGGACAGCACCCAGGCCCTGAGTTCAAGCCCCATGACCAGTAAAAAGAAGAAGAAACTGGAAAAGAAAAAGAAAGAGTGGGATGTGTGGGTGCCAGTCCTCACTGTCCCTGAGCTTTTTTGTGCTCAAGGATGATGCTCTACCACTTGAGCCACAGTGTCACTTCTAGCTTTAGTAACTAATTAGATAAGAGTCTCCTGGACTTCCCTGCCTAGGCTGGCTTCAACTGCAATCCTCAGATCTCAGCCTCCTTAGTAGCTAGGATTACAGACTTGAGCCACAGTGCTTGAACCACCAGGGCCTGAACTCTGGGCCTGGGCGCTGTCCCTCAGCTCTTCAGCTCAAAGCTTGCGCTCTACCACTGGAGCCACAGCACCACTTCCGGCTTTTTCTGTTTATGTGGTGCTGAGGAATTGAACCCAGGGCCTCATGCTTGCAAGGCATGCACTCTACCTCTGAGCTACCTTCCCAGCCCCGAGAATTGTTTTTTAAATCTTATATTCAATGTCTTTTTCTTAGTACTTGCATAAACTCTATCTTCATTCTATTACACCATTCTTAGGATAATTACTCAAAGAAATTCCAGATGATCAGGAAAAGAAGTAAATGATTTAGATTCTAGTGTGGCCAAAACTGAGTGTTTGCCGTTTGTCTAGGTAGAGACTTTTGGCTTTCCAACAAACTTCATCACATCATAACTTCATCAAATCAAAAATGGCTTACATTTAATAATATAAATAATGACTGGCACTTTTAGGGAGTTGGGTGTGTATGTCTGTGTGTTTTCTTTTTTTTTTGTCGGTCGTGGGGCTTGAACTCTGGGCCTAGGTGCTGTCCCTCAGCTCTTCAGCTCAAGGCGAGCACTCTACCACTCTGGTTTTCTGGTGGTTTATTGGAGATAGGAGTCTCACAGTCTTTCCTGCCCAGGCTGGCTTTGAACCGCGATCCTCAGATCTCAGCCTCCTGAGTAGCTAGGCCACCAGCGCCCGGCTTGTCGGTGTGTTTTCATTGCTAACAATACTAAAGAAAGCCTGGATGATACAAAAACTGAACCAACATGAACCCAGGAGCAAGTTCAAAGAAAAGTTCAAAAGCTAAGGAACAGCTGGGCACTCAGGAGGCTGAGGCAGTAAGTTCAAGATTCTAATATAAGCCGAGTGCCGGTGGCTCACATGTGTAATTCTAGCTACTCAGGAGGCTGAGATCTGAGGATCACGGTTCAAAGCCAGCCAGGGCAGGAAAAGGCCATGAGACAATTATTTCCAATATACCACTAGAAAACCGGAAGTGGCGTTGTGGCTCAAGAGGTAGAGATGCTAGCTGAAGAGCTGAAATATAGTACCCAGGTCCAGAGTTCAAGCCCCACAACTGACAGAAAAAGAAAAAGATTCATGTATACAAAGCAAGTTCAAGGCCAGCTTAGGCTACCTACTAAGGCATTGTCTCAAAAGAATAAAAATGAAGGAAACACATTTTAGTACTAGCCTGGGAATTCGTTCAGAGTTCTGATACTATCTGCCATTGCAAGAAGAAAAAAAAATCAAAGAGTTCAGAAAAGGAGATTTAGACCTGAATCACTGGCATGCAAGTAATAGTTGAGGCCAGGAAAAAGAAAAAAAAAAAACAGAGGGAATGTGTACAGTGTACAGTAAGACTAATCAGGAAAAGGAGAGTTAAACATAGTTGATAGGAGAAAAAGAGGAAGGAAGGATTATTTACCAAAAAGACTGAAGAGTTGGTAAGGAGAAGAAGAAGAAACGTATAGGACCAGAATCCATGACTGACCTGTAATCCTAGCTACTCAAGAGTCTGAGACAAAGGAGGAGGCTACAATACTTGATAAGAAATGTACTCAAGGCCAGGCGCTGGTGGCTCACGCCTGTAATCCTAGCTACTCAGGAGGCTGAGATCTGAGGATTGCAGTTCAAAGCCAGCCTGGGCAGGAGAGACCTTGAGACTCCTATCTCCAATAAACCACCAGGAAACCGGAAGTGGCACTGTAGCTCAAGTGGTAGAGCGCTCTCCTTGAGCTGAAGAGCTGAGGGACAGTGCCCAGGCCCAGAGTTCAAGTCCCACGACCGACAAAAAAAAAAAAAGAAATGTACTCATTATCTTGCCCATGTAATTGTAACTCCTCTGTACAGTATTTTCACAATAAAAAATAAATAAAATTTTTTTTAAAAAAGTCTGAGATGAAGATTGTGGTTCAAAGCCAGCCTGGGCAGGAAAGTCCCTGTGAGACTCTAAACTCCAATTAAACACTCAGAAACTGGAAGTGGCACTATGGCTCAAGTAGTTGAGCACTGGGCTTGAGCACAAGGAGGTTCAGGAATAGCACCCATGCCCTGAGTTCAAGCCCCACAACCAACCAAAAAAAAGAAAGAAAAGAAATACATCATAATAGCATAAACAGGGATCCACCAAAGTATGATTTCCTCCCCTTACTATTTTTCCTCCCCACCATTATTTTATCTATCATCTAAATTACCTTATTATCTTAAAATTTATGTTTCTAGAACAGGGCTTGATAGCTATTTGGAAGGCTGAAATCCAAAGGATTGAAGCTGGGCGCCAGTAGCTCCTGCCTATAATCCTAGCTACTCAAGAGGCTGAGGTCTGAGGATCTCAGTTCAAAGCCAGCCCGGGCAAGAAAGTCCTTGAGACTATTATCTCCAATTAACCACCAGAAAACCAGAAGTATTGCTGTGGCTCAAGTGGTAGAGTGCTTGCCTTGAGCTGAAGGGCTCAGAGACATCACAGAGGCCCAGAGTTCAATCCCCACTGTCAAAAATAAAAAAAAGGATAAAGGCTAGAGACTAGCCCAAGCAAAGAGTTTGCTAGACTCCATCTCAGCCAGTAAAAACCTGGGGGAAAAAAAGCTTGCCATTTCAGAAGTGTAAATAAGATTGTATGGGAGGGGTGAGAAAAACATAGGATCCTATCCTAAATTTAACTAAAGCAAGAGAAGCTGAGGAAGTGGCTCAAGTGGAAGAACACCTTCCTAACAAGCACAAGACTCTTGAGTTCAAACCCTAGAGCCTAATCTCTCAAATACATATATGCATGTTATATATACATGCATATTTTTACCTCTTTCCAGTTTTAACCAAGAAGCCAGTGTAAAGGAGGGTTGGTTAGTTCAGTAGTACCACACTTCTCTAGAATGTATGAGAGCCTAGGTTTAATCCCCAGACCCACTTTTTTAAAAAGTCAAGATAAATTAGTTTCTGAGGAAGGAAAGTCCCCATAGGACTGGTAACTCTAAGAAAGATGTCTACAAAGTGAATGGATGAAAAATATTACCAGACTATAAGACGGTTTGGTTCCTAGAATTAAAATGAAGGTGAAAGAGTAAAATATATTCAGGAGAAAAGCCAATTCATGAACTAGAGCATGTTTTAAGATGAAATAATACTAGACAAATCTTTTTTTTTTTGGTCGGTCGTGGGGCTTGAACTCTGGGCCTAGGTGCTGTCCCTCAGCTCTTCAGCTCAAGGCGAGCACTCTACCACTTGAGCTACAGCGCCACTTCTGGTTTTCTGGTGGTTTATTGGAGATAGGAGTCTCACAGTCTTTCCTGCCCAGGCTGGCTTTGAACCGTGATCCTCAGATCTCAGCCTCCTGAATAGCTAGGATTACAGGCGTGAGCCACCAGCGCCCGGTACTAAACAAATCTTAAATGGTAGACTAAAGAATGAGGTTAAATGATCAGAAGGTCAATGGAATGGATGAGTGGAAGGGTGGTTCCGAAGACTCCTTTAATCCACTAATAAGAAGCAGACATCAGCATATTATCAAACTCAACATTTTTCAACATTCAGAAACTGAGCTCATCCTCAGCCTCTGGATATCTTGCTTGTCCCTGGAGATCCTTTTTCCCCCTTCTCCACCCTGTTCCATAACCTAAAACCCACATGAACTGTATCAAGTCACATAGCTTCCTGGGTTTGGCCTTGGTAGGAAATCTCAAGTCAAGAGGCGAGTGAGATTGGAATATGTATTTCCCCAGCTTCCTCTCTGCCAGATCATTACAAAATGGCTGAAGGTGTCTACTGAAAACCACAGATCTTGTTGGTGGTACATTGGGATATACTACCCAGCTTTTCTTACAGAAATGAGGAACTTATTCTCTTAGCTGCCAGGCCTACAGCTGGAAGATGGTCTAGTGGACCACAGCCCTTTTGCAGAATTACTTTGACTTAACTTGAGATAATTGCCTTGCTCAAGGTTATACTTCCTTCTGAGGGAAGCCACATCAATGATGGATCCATACAGATGTACAAAGGCCCACTCTACCATTTTGCCCAAACTTATACAAACTCTGAATCATCATTCCAACTCCAGAGCACACTTTGGGTCAGCTGAGGTCTTTGTTAGAACTGTGTTACCATTCTCCCTCTGTGTACTCCGGCTTCTTTCTTGTCTTCCCACAGGTATTGGTCCAATATAACCCAGAAATAAATGTCTTGAAAATAACTGCTACCTCAGAGTCTGCTTTCTGAAGAACCCAATATGTGATAGTGCCTGTCTCCAAATACCCTCTGAGAAAACTCCAATTAATCTAAAAGGAGGGATCACTTGAAGAAGTCTTGAGCCCGGCACTGGTGGCTCAAACCTGTAATCCTAGCTACTCAGGAGACTGAAATCTGAGGACTGCAGTTCAAAGCCAGCCCAGGCAGGAAAGTCTGTGAAATTCTTATCTCCAATAAGCCACCAGAAAACCTGAAGTGGCGCTGTGGCTCAAGTGGCAGAGTGCTAGCCTTGAGCTGAAGAGCACAGGAACAGAACCCAGACCCAGAGTTCAAGCTCCATGACTGACCAAAAAAAAAAAAAAAAAGAAGTCTTGAGACTCATGATGAGAATGAGAATCGAGCAACCAGTCTCCAGCTTCTTCAGCCCCAATCTTCTCCAGTTCTAACCACAGTTTGATCAAACCAACAGAAGAGATCCTGAGTGAGAACCACCCAGATAAGCCCTTTCCAAAATCCTTCCCAAAAACAATGAGAGATAATAAAATGGTCATTACTCCTCAGTGTCTAAACTTGGACTTGGAGTTTTTGTTTTGTTTTGTTTTTTGTTTTTGTCAGTCCTGGTGCTTGAACTCAGGGCCTGAGCACTGTCCCTCAGCTTCTTTTGTTCAAGGCTAGCACTCTACCACTTGAGCCACTGCACCACTTGGGGCTTTTTCTGTTTATGTGGTACTGAGGCATCGAACCCAGGGTTCCATGCATGCTAAGCAAGCATTCTACCACCAAGCCACATTCCCAGCCTCCTAAACTTGGAGTTCTGATGCAGTAGTGATCATTGAAACAACTCCCTAGATCACAATTTTATTTTTTATTTTATTTTTTAATATTTTGTTCGTTGTGGGGCTTGAACTCAGGGCCTTGGGTTCTGTCCCTAAGCTCTTTTGATTTGTTTGTTTGTTTGTTTTGTTTTTTGGTCCATCATAGGGCTTGAACTCTGGGCTTGGGCACTGTCCCTGCATTCTTCAGCTCAAGGCTAGCACTCTTAACACTTGAGCAGCAGCACCACTTCCGGTTTCCTGGAGGTGTATTGGAGATAAGAGTCTTGTGGACTTTTCTGCCCAGGCTGGCTTTGAACAGTGATCCTCAGATCTCAGCCTCCTCAGTAGCTAGGATTACAGGCGTGAGCCACAGGCGCCTTGCTGACCTAAGCTCTATTATTCAAGGCTAGTGCTCTACCATTTTGAGCCACAGCACCAGTTCCAGTTTTTGAGTGCCTAATTGGAGATAAGAATCTCACAAGAGCTGGGCGCCGGTGGCTTTCACCTCCTAGCTACTCAGGAGGCTGAGATCTGAGGATCGAGATTCAAAGCCAGCCCGGGCAGGAAAGTTCCTGAGATTCTTATCTCCAGTAAACCACCAGAAAACAAAAGTGACGCTGTAGCTCAGGTGGTAGAGTGCTCGCCTTGAGCTGAAGAGCGTAGGGATAGTGCCCAAGTCCAGAGTTCAAGCCCCATGACCCACCAAAAAAAAAAAAAAATAGAATCTCACAGGGTCTTTACTGCCCCGGCTGCCTTCAAAATGCAATACTCAGATATCAGCCTACGAAGTATCTAGGTAGGATTACAGGCATGAGCCACTGGTACCCAGCCACATTTTTATTTTCTAAGCAAGTCTTACTGTTGCATTTTTTCTGTACTATCACAGGTGATAGTCATTCTAACCTTTTTAATTGTGTTTATCCTATTCTATCTAACCAAAGTGATTTTCCTCCTCTGGATTCTTAGCTCTTACTAAACAATTCTGTGCATTCAGTCTGGTTCTTTCCAAACAGATTGGGATTTCTTGGACAAAGACCAAGGCAGTAACAGGGCTTCTTCTGGCATCTCCCTCAGAACTCGGCGCCGTGCTGTGCATATACTGGGCACTCCAGGCATGTGTAGTAATTGATTGTGTCTCAAATAACTTTCAGTAGGAGTTTAAATTCATACTTTCTTTTTTTTTTTTTTTGGGTACAGTCGTGGGGCCTGAACTCTGGGCCTGGGCACTGTCCCTCAGCTCTTCAGCTCAAGGCTAGCGCTCTACTACTTGAGCCACAGCGCCACTTCTGGCTTTTTTCTTTTTGCTAATGTGCTGAGGAATCCAACCCAGGGCCTCAGGCATGCAAGGCAAGCGCTCTACCACTGAGCCACCTTCCCAGCCCTAAATTCATACTTTCAACAGGAAATAAAGAATGTGTGATGCTTTCTTGAGGAACAGGTGATGAAGTAGGCATTAAGGATAACTTCAGACTGCTCTACCTCTTAACTTTTAACTCCACCCTTTCAAAACTAGTTCATTTTCAGACCCAAGAGAAAGCTAAACCAGTGCAACTAATTCATTTTTACCAGAGTTCAGAAATTGTTCTCACCCCCCAGAAAAGGATCATAATTGCTCCCCCCCACACACACTCCAGGAAAGAAGACCAATACTCAGCAAACACCAACAATTCTAGTTTCCTGTTGTGCTAATATTTGTTGAAAGACTGAGTTTCTTTTTTTTTTTTTTTAGGGGAGGGGTCCGGTCGTGGGGCCTGAAATCTGGGCCTGAGTGCTGTCCCTCAGCTCTTCAGCTCAAAGCTAGCACTCTACCACTAGAGCCACAGCACCACTTCTGACATTTTTCTTTTTGCTCATGTGGTGCTGAGGAATCAAACCCAGGGCCTCATGCATGCAAGGCAAGCACTCTACCACTGAGCCACCTTCCCAGCCCCTGTGCTAATATTTGTAAAGCTTCTAAGCCAGACGTCCGTGGCTCACGCCTAGCTACTCAGGAGGCTGAGATCTGAGGATCTCAGTTCACAGCCAGCCTGGGCAGAAAAGTCTTTGAGACTCTTATCTCCATCCTTGAGACTCTTATCTCCAATTAACTGTGAGAAAACCAACAGTGGTGCTGTGGCTCAAGAGGTAGAGTGCTTACCTTGAGCTGAAGAGCTCAGGGACAGCACCCAGGTCCAGAATTCAAGCCTCATGACCAGCATAATAAAATAAAAAATAAAACTTCCAGGCCAACACCTGTCAAGAAAAGATAGGATTTTATATCAGTATGGGTCCTCAGAGGGGATCCTGATATCCCCAGCATGGGAGTGGCAATGTGGCTAAAAAGATAAACTGTTAGCCTAGAGTGAAAGAGCTCAGGGACAGCACCCAGCGCAGAGTTCAAGCCCCATGACAGACAGACAAAAAAAAAAAGTCTCATAGATATCCCCAGCTGTCCCAGACACCCCAGGCAATGATCAGCCATGCCAGTGAAGTCATTTTAGTTTCTTCAATTCTTGTCAAACTTTCTCAGACGGTATTTCAGAATTCTGGAATAATTATAGCATGGTTGATCTTTTAAACTACCCATTTTTCTAAAGGTTTCTTACCAATAGATAAACACTAACAGTAATAGATAACTACAACAAAGGGTAAACCCAAGGCTCTGTCATCTGTAACTAGTGAAGATAATCTGAAATCTGGTTCCTCTGATAAAAGTTCAACCCTTTTGCCCAAAGTGAATCCTCTTTAATACATGAATGTACAAAACATTATCATTCTTACAGATGCTCAAAGTACAACAGATAGATATTTAATGGTACAACCCTTGTTGAGGTACAAAAACTTTGAGATAAGTGACATTTTGTCCTGTTAAGCCTTAGTTGAAGATATTTGTCAGAATGTTTTTGAAATGATTTTAAAATGATTGAACTACTCTATATTTCCTAGTCTCATTATTTAATTTGGGTTCTTTTTCTCTATATAAACTGTCAGAAGGGAAGCTTACATATTGCTCTAGTAAACTTGATAATTGTCATGTGAAAACCAAATTCTGCAGAATATCTGCAAAAATGGTAAATACCACCAGAGACCTGTAATCCTCACAAATCAGAACAGTGAAATATGGAGAATCATGGTCTGTGAAACTTCATCTCCAATTAACCAGCAAAATGCTGGACTAAAGGCATAGCTCAAGCAGCAACCATAAGCAAGAAAGCCTAGTTAGGCATGAGGCTATGGGCTCAAGTTTCAGCAAAGGTATAAAAATGGCGAAACTTTCCTAGTTTGAAATCTCTCTGTGTTAAAAGACTATAAACTTTTTTTGGGGGGGGAGGTCTGGTCGTGGGGCCTGAACTCTGGGCCTGGGCGCTGTCCCTCAGCTCTTCAGCTCAAGGCTAGCGCTCTACCTCTTGAGCCACAACGCCACTTCCGGCTTTTTTCTTTTTGCTTATGTGGTGCTGAGGAATTGAACCCAGGGCCTCAGGCATGCAAGGCAAGCGCTCTACCACTGAGCCACCTTCCTAGCCCCAAGACTATAAACTTTTTTGAACTATTTTTATATTGTTATCATACAGATGATGTACAGAGAGATTACATAAATCAGGTAATGAGTACATTCCTTTTTTGACAATGTTACCCCTTCCTTCACTCTCCCAGTAAGGACCATAAACTATCTTTTTTGTTGTTGTTGTTGGTTGTGGGGCTTGAACTCTGGGCCTGGGGGCTGTCCCTGAGCTCTTTTGATCAAGGCTAGTGCTCTACCACTTGAGCCACAGCAACACTTCTGTTTTTATAGTGGTTAATTCGAGATGAGTCTCACAGACTTTCCGACCCAGGCTGGCTTCAAACTGGGATTCTCAGATCTCAGTCTCCTGAGTAGCTAGGATTACAGGCACGAGCCACGGGACCCAGCTAGGACTCTAAACTTTTACCAGTAGCCAAAACCAAACAAAACTAGATGACTGTCTCCTAGAAATAAAGCCATGTTGAAATGTCAAATACAAATGTTTTCAAAGATTTTGTACTCTAAGAATTATTGCATCAGAGGCTAGGAAGGTGGCTCAGTGGTAAAGCGCTTGCCTTGCATGCATGACATGAGGCCCGGGGTTCAATTCCTCAGCACCACATAAGCAGAAAAAGCTGGAAGTGGCGCTGTGGCTCAAGTGGTAGAGTGCTACCCTTGAACTGAAGAACTGAGGGACAGCGCCCAGACCCAGAGTTCAGGCCCCACAACCAACTAAAAAACAAGGCTACTTTTGCCAGGAGGTGGTGATGCGCATGTCCTTTTAAAAGAGCCTTCCTGCCGGGCGCTGGTGGCTCACGCCTGTAATCCTAGCTACCAAGCCCCACAACCGACAAAAAAAAAAAAAAATGATGGATTTTACTGTCTGAAATGTTAACTTCATAAACTTGACATTAAAAAAGAAAGTTTGAAAATGTCCATTAAAAAAGGTAAATAAATACTCAACCACGTGCAATTCTAGGAAACAATTGGACAGGTGTATAGATATATATGAATGAGAATAGTCTAGTTGAAAACTGTCATAGGTATAGGAACTGAAAACAAGGGCACTTGGGGATTGGCTCAGTGGTAGAGCACCTGACTAGAAAATCCCAGGCCCTTGGTTCAACCTTACAGCCACCACAAAAATGAATAAGCTGGGTGCTGGTGGCTCATGCCAGTAATCCTAGCTACTTAGGATGTTAAGAACTGAGAATCATGGTTCAAAGCCAATCCAGGCAGGAAAGTCCATGAGACTCTTATCTCAAAAAAACTACTCAGAAAAAGCTGGAAGTAACACGGTGGCTCAAGTGGTAGAGCACTAGCCTGAACACAAAGAGGCTCAGGGACAGCATCCAGGTTCTGAGTTCAAACCCCATAACTATCAACCAACCAATCAATCAATCAATAATTCTAAAAAGAGAGAACAACAGCCCAGATGCAGATTAGTGATATATGTTAGACTGGGGCTGGAGCATAGCTCACTGATAAAGGAGAACGTGTTTAGCATGCACTAGGCTCTAGATTTAATCCAGAGCAACAATAAAAGAAATTAGGCGGGCTGGGAAGGTGGCTCAGTGGTAGAGCACTTGCCTTGCAAGCCTGAGGCCCTGGGTTCGATTCCTCAGCACCACATAAGCAAAAAGAAAAAAGCCGGAAGTGGCGTTGTAGCTCAAGTGGTAGAGCGCTAGCCTTGAGCTGAAGAGTTGAGGGACAGCGCCCAGGCCCAGAGTTCAGGCCCCACAACTGGACCCAAAAAAAAAAAAGAAATTAGGCTACCTCTAACAATACTTTGTAGTCATTAAATTGATTACATGGATGTAGATTTATTGACACTGAAAGATTTTCACATATTATGCATATAATATGACCCCATTTTATAAAGAATGTGTATATACTTCAAAATATATACATTCATAAGAAGCTTAATAGAAAGATAAAAGTACAGAAGAAAGCCAGGCGCTGGTGTTTCATGACTATAATCTTAGCTACTCAGGAGACTGAGAACTGAAAATTACACTTCAAAGCCAGCCTAGGTAGGAAAGTCCTGGAGTTGTTTATCAACAATTAAAAAACAAAAACAGAAGTGGAACTGTGGTTCAGAAGGTAGAATACTAGCTTTGAGCAAAGAAGCCCAGGGACAGAATTTGCAAGATCCTGGCTTCAAACTCAGTACCATCACCACTATAAAGAGGGACAAATACATACATATATATATATATATTTATAATATAATATATGTATGTATATATAGAGAGAGAGGAGAGAGACAGAAAGAGAGAGAGAGAGAAAGAGAGCTATGTGGTATAGCATCCTATAACCCTAGCACTTAGGAGGCTGAGAACGGTGATGTCAGCCTGAGCTATGCAATTTATAACCAACCTGTAATAGTAATATTTAAATGAAAGTGGAAGATATATAGAATAATAAAACAAGCATGTTGGATAATAGAAAAACAAGAAAATGAAGAATCCATGAGTTCATTAATTACTGCATTTCATTTTTCTAAATGTTATCTTATAATAAGTTTAATTTTTTTAAATTGCTGCTTTGGAACTCGAGGGGAAAAACATGAAATGAAAAAGTGCAGCAGGGCAGCTCACTGGACAAGGATGAAAGTGAACTATCCAACTTGTGGGTGGCGATAGGAGGGAAGGACTGGGAGAGAATGAGGGAACAGAAGACACTGTACGAAAGGAAATGTGCTCATTACCTGACTCATGTCATTGTATTCCCTTTGTACATCACCTCTATAATAACAATAAAGTAAATTAATTTTTTTGAAATTGCTGCTTTGGAAACACAAACAGCGCATGTTTTCTCTCATATTTGGAAGCTAGATGTAAATTGTACTGGGACATGTTAAATTACACAGGACTCTAGACATTCATACACAGTGAGACCAAAGGAAGATAATCTTAGGAGAGGAACATGAAGGCACAAAGCCTATGGTACATCTGATCGTATAAAATAATATTTATCTAAATGAATTCTGGGAAATGGAAACAAAAGATTTTCTTCCCCGGTGCCGGTGGCTCACGCCTGTAATCCTAGCTACTCAGGGGGGCTGAGATCTGAGGATCACGGTTCCAGCCCAGGCAGGAAAATCTGTGACACTCTAATCTCCAATAAACCACTAAGAAAACTGGAAGTGGTGCTGTGGCTCAAGTGGTAGAGTGCTAGCCTTGAGCTGAAGAGCTGAGGGACAGTGCAAAAAAAGTAATTTCTTCTTTGTTACTATTTCTGTTCTCTCTTTTTTTTGTCTCTTTTTGTTCTCTTTTCTTTTTTTTTTCTTTTCTTAATTTATTTGTCTTTGGGAGGGTAAGGGGGCACAGAAATGGAGGGACAAAGAATAAACAATGAACAGATGCAGCCATGGCACTCACTAGATACTATGTGGAAAATGAATTGTACAATTTGTGGGTAGGGATGAGAGGGAAAAACTGAGAGAGGGATACAGGATGACTCATTGTAACAATAGGATGTACACGATACTATGTTGAAAAGGAACTTTACAGCTTTTGGGGAGGATGTGGGGGGAGAGGAAAGGGATTGTAGAGGAAAATCAAAGGAGGGGGTAACAATGTTCGATAGGAAATGGACTCATTACCTTGCTCATGTAACTGTAACCTCTCTGTACAGTATCTTCACAATAAAATATATATATTAAAAAAAGAAAAACTGAAAGAGCAAGGGAAAGGGTGATATTGTCCAAAAAGAAATGTACTCTTTACCTGATTTACATAACTGTAACCCCTCTGTACATCACCTTTATAATAATAATAAAAAATTTAAATTGAGGCTTTGGTGGCTGGAAGTATGGCTCAGTAGTAGAACACCTATGTAGCAAGCACAAGGCTCTGAGTTCAAACCCTGCTACTTCCCAAAAATAAAAATAAAAGTAATTGCTTGGTTCTTTTATTTGCCCATGACTTAGACACCTCAGCCAGTTGGGAACATCCTGTAATGACTTGAAATATTTTTGGTTTTGTTTAAGAATCCTAAGATGTTTTGAGCAAGTGGCCAAAAAAGAGCCCAGTGGTTTTTTTTGTTGTTTTGTTTTCTTTTGTTTTTTTATTTTTTATTTTGTCTGTAGTGGGGCTTGAACTCTGGGCCTGGGCACTGTCCCTGAGCTCTTCAGCTCAAGGCGAGCACTCTACCACTTGAGCCACAGTGCCACTTCCTGTTTTCTGGTGGTTATTTGGAGATAAGAGTCTCACGGTTTTTCTTGCTCAGGCTGGCTTTGAAAGGCAATCCTCAGATCTTAGCCTCCTAAGTAGCTAGGATTACAGGCGTGAGCCACCAGCAGCCAGTTCCCAGTTGTTACTGTTTTATAAATAATATTTGTGAGTAACTTTAGTCAAGTCACTTTGCCTTTCAAGACTCAGATCCTTCTAAGAAATAAATAAATAGAGCCAAGTTCTGATGGTGCATATTTGTAATCCTAGCTACTCAGGAAGCTGAGACCTCAGGGTCGTGGTTCAAAGCCAGCCCTGTCAGGAAAGTATATGAGTCCCTTATCTCCAATAAACAACAGATAAAGCTGGAAATGGTGCTGTGGCTCAAGTGGTAGAGTGCTAGCCTTGAGCACAAAGAGGCTCAGGGACAGTGCATATAGCACCTGAGTTCAAGCCCCAGGACTGAGATAGATAGATAGGGCTGACATGTAGCTCAGAGATAGAGTACTTCCTTAGTATGTTCAACCCAGGGTTCCATCCCAGCACACAGGAAAGAAAAGAGAGGGGGTGGGGGAGACATGGGAGAAGAAAAGAAAAGGAAGAAGGTTGAGACAGAAAGAAGATGAGAGAAAGAAGTTGTTTTAAGAAGGTGTAATAGCCCCTGCTTTCACTATATTTGATGTCAGTATAACTTGTAGAGGAGATGGGGAAAAACAAGTTGTTTAAAACAGGTGGACCTGTTGCAACAATGAGAAATACAAGTTGTCATGTCGAAAAGGAGCTTTACAATGTTGGTGTGGGGGGGGGAAGGCGGAGGGGGGGATTGGGTTAGGGGTGGGGGGGAGGCTGGGAAGGGATGTGAAGAGTAAACAAAGGAGGAGGCTGCAATGCTTGATAAGAAATGTACGCATTAACCTGCCCATGTAATTGTAACCCCTCTGTACAGTGTGTTCACAAAAAAATAAAAATTAAAAAAAAAAGAAGGTGTAATAGGGCTGGGAGTTTGGCTTCGTGGTAGAGTGCTTGGCTAGCATGCACGAAGCTCTGGGTTCTATTCTCCAGTACCATGTACACAGAAAAAGCTGAAAGTGGCACTGTGTCTCAAGTGGCAGAGTGCTAGCATTGAGCAAAAAGAAGCTCTGAGACAGTGCCCAGGCCCAGAGATCAAGCCCTAGGACTGGCAAAAAAAAAAGAATAGGCAGAATGATAGAGGGATGCGTTTGTTACACTGAATGCATGTACAGAAATAAAACCTCGTTCTTGTACAACTACTCTATGCTATGCTAAGTAAAAATTAAAAATGTGTCTCACATTGAAGGGAAGTGACAGGAATAACGTGTTTGTTTGTTTGTTCTGGGGTTGGTGGTATACAACCTTCATCTGAGTTAGACAAATGGTAGAAAAGAAAAATGAAGTAGAAAATACAGGTGGAATGAGGAGCAATCACAATTTCAGAACACCAAGATAACCTTTGCCCTCCCTCGACCAGAAAAAGTACTTCACAAAGGATGTGATGAAGGATCTTTTGGTGTTATTCTCAGAAACAATGAAATATGGTCTGCCTTCCTTGAATTGACACCTGTTAGCTTTTGGTCTATGAAAGAACACAGTTAAATCGCCACGATTATGTTGCCAGCCTGTGAGAAAGATTGCTGATAGGTAATATAGGTCTCACCACTAGTAATTCCTCATTTCCACCTTGGTTCTCCTAACGCTGCTGCACCTCTTTTATATCTTGTCACCATTCTATTCTAGAATAGAATGCCTCCCTTCGAGATTTATTTCTAGGTCATGCCATGGGCAGCACCTGTCACTACGTAAAATGTGTTTGTAAACTAGAGACTTCTCTTCAAAGTCATTTCCTACAGGGCATAATGTCAATGCCTGGGGGCCCTTATAGTCTAAAATTCTATGAAATACCAGAGGCAGAAGCAATGGTTTCAATGACTAGACACATTCACTTAATCTAAAAGTTTTTGGGTTTTTTTTTTTTTTGGTCCGGTCGTGGGGCCTGAACTCTGGGCCTGGGTGCTGTCCCTCAGCTCAGCTCAAGATTAGCACTCTACCACTTGAGCCACAGCGCCACTTCTTGTTTGTTTGTTTGTTTGTTTGTTTTTGCTTATGTGGTGCTGAGGAATCGAACCCAGGGCCTCATGCATGTAAGGCAAGCGCTTTACCACTGAGCCACCTTCCCAGCCCAATCTAAAAGTATTTATGCACTGTTCAATGCATGGAATAAATGAGTGATGCAGAACCACACCTTTTCTTGTCTTTTCTTTCTTTCTTTCTTTGCTAGCACTCTACCACAGTGCCACTTCCAGTTTTGGAATGCAGAATCACTCCTTTTTAATTCAATAAGTTGCAATATTTCAAAACACAAACTTTTATTTGTGCATGTGTGCTGGTCCTGGGGCTTGAACTCAGGACTTTGAGAATTGTCCCTTAGCTCTTCACTCAACAGTGGTGCTCTACCACTTGAGCTGCCCCACTTCCAGTTTTTTTGGTGTTAATTGGAGATAAGTCTCTTGGACTTTTCTGCTTGAGCTGACTTTGAACCATGATCCTCAGATCTCAGCTTTCTGAGTTGCTAAGATTACAGGCGTGAGCCATCAGCACTCAGCTCAAACCACAGACCTGTACCTGTCCTCTATCTACAAGGTTCTCATATTGCATCTACTGCACACTAGGAACTAAAAAAAAACTGAAGAAAAAAAAGGGATTGGAAGTGCAATTCAGCTGAGAGAATACTAGTCAATGAGTGAAAGCAGAAGGTACTGATCCAAAGAAATCTGACCTACCTACTCCCCCAATGTCCCTCCCCCTAATTACTTTGACTTTAATTCCTGCACACTTTTGTGATTAAGAGATTTCAATACTAAAATGTTAGAAGAAAAACATGCAATATTGAATGTGATTATGAAATTAGAATATCTCTGGGTCTAGCTTAGCTCTGTTAATCAGGTTTTCTAGAAAGTCTAATTCTATCTAATTCTGTTTCCTCACTGATTATTTCTTCCCAGCAATTAGTTGCCAACCACCTGTACTGCTTGCATAGTAAGTTCCTCTATAACCATTCTTGCTTCTTTTTTTTAAACTATTGTTATCATTTTATTTTGTCTTTCTCTTTTACTGAACTGCTATATGTCCTACCATACAAACCCCAGAGAGGTAGTGGGTTTGTGTAATGCTTTAAACTTGTGAGCTTAAATATCTGTACTAGTCAGGGCTGGGGATGTGGCTTAGTGGTAGAGTGCTTGCCTAGCATGCATAAAGCCCTGGGTTCTATTTCTCAGTACCACATAAACAAAAAACGCTGGAAGTGGCGCTGTGACTCATGGTATCCTTGAGCACAGAGAGGCTCAGGGACAGTGCCCAGGCCTGAGTTTCAAGCTCCAAGATTGTCAAAAAAAATCTGAATCAATATATATAATTTAAATATCTAGGTCTTTTAAGAAAAGTAAAGAACAACAACAAAAACCCTCATCAATGATAGCACTCTGTGTTCTGACGTTCACCTTCCACTGTAAGTTGGAAGGACAGGAGATGGCGCCAGAGGCAGTGGAATGTTTTGATTCTTGTAGGTGAGGAAAGAGCAAGAGGGAGAAAGGCAAAAAAAGATGCCAGAGTTTCAATAGAAATGGGAGAGGGAAAGGTGGATGCGATCACTTACAAATAAACATATTAGGGCACCCTTGCCTCTACTCCAAATCAGCAAGACTGAAAAGCCAAAAGTGAAATGTGCACAGTAAAGCCAAAGATCAGAATAGAGTCAATCCTGCAGCACAGTGCTAGCCTCTTCTCCCTCTCTTCTAGAAACCCCTTTGTCCATTAGGGAGCTCGAGAACCCCCAGAGACTGCTCACCCCAGAGTGGGAAGTATTGACTTTATGAAAACAGTGTTCAACTGTGTAGGCAAAACCCCAAGCCTACCAGCAGTGAGTATTTCCCAGGAGGAACCACACACAAAATATTTTAAATTAAAATTTTAATTCACAGACAAGCCAGCAGGTGGCGCCTGGAATGACACACTAACCTGCCTTGGAAAGCTAAAACTCAGACACTCCAGGGGAACTCTGTCCTGACAGAGGTCATTCCGTCCAGATCTCTTCTTTCCTGCCATGGAAAGGGGGTCTCTGCTTGCCTTTTTTTTTTGTTCTCCCCTTCCCTCTCTGTGTTAACCACTGTGATTCCAAAGATGTCTTGTTAGTTTACCCTATATACCTTTCATTCTTCCTAGATGGGATGGATGGGTTTTTTGGGAGGAGCCTCACAAACAGAAAACTTCTCTCTAGGTGAAAAATAATTTGGAGGGTGATGAGAGTAAAAAAGGAAATGGCGTCTGCCAAACAGGCTTGCTCTGCAGAACTATCACAGGGAACAGCCAGGCTGGGGAGCTCCTGTCTCTGCAGGAGCTGATGACCCAGCACATGCATTATTCTGTTCATTTCGCTTTTAGCCCGCTCCCTTATTTAGCTTCTGCTCTTTGTTTAGGACTATTTATTGCTACCTGGGAGGAGCGAGGAGAGCAGAGGGAGGAAAGCAAATGGGCTCATCCTCCCTCCCAGCTGGTGATGGCACTGAAGGGTATGGAGGAGAAAAAGGTTTCAGGTTTCAATGTCCAGCTTGACATTATCTGTGTTTTTCACATTCTCTAATGAGGGATTTAGGATGTACATTCCAATCGGGATTTCCAGTCCCGTGGGAGAGAACACACATAAGCCCACATTCCTGAGACTCCAAGACTCTCTGCTCCACTGGCCCAGCTCCATGGTGGCAGGTTTCACGCAGTCTCAGTGGTACTGCTTTGACCTTTTGTTGGGCAACAGGGAATGGCCTGAGCCCTTCTTCCACAAGGGATTCTCTCTAATCATTCTCTCTTTCTTTAGAGTCTACCTTTTTTTTTCTTTCCTTTTCTTTTCTTTTTTTCTGATTGAAGGTAGTGATTGTTTCCATAGTCTGCCCATCTTTCCTGCCGGGGCCTCTCTGCAAAGGGTCAGTGTCCTCTTCAGTGACAAAAGCCGCCCTAGATCTGAGCTCCCAAGGGAGGGAGGTGGCTGGATCTGGCAGTTAGAGCCGCTGTCTCTCCATGGTGCTGTGGGAGCCCCTCCCCCGCTGGGCATACAAATAGGCTTTATACAGCAAACAAAACCACCACCCCCCCCACACACACACTTCTTCCAGGCCACACAGGCACGTGGACTTGGTCCTCACCGTGGGAAGGGGGTAGCACAGGAGACAGACAGAGCTCAAGAAAGTTCTGCCTCTGCCTCATTTCTCTGACTCCACAACCCAAGTTTTACACCCTGATTTCCCAACTATTCCACTTGCACCCTGAGTCTCCAACTCCTTCTGATCTTCTTATCTCTTCATTCTGGACTCTTCCAATTTCCAGGCAGCTCAGGGGCTGCCAGGGTGTGGAAACAGGTTCCCCACCAGCTGTCCACACCACCCAGGGAGGAGAAGCCAAGCAGGCAAATGAGAACACAGTGTCCTCGTGAAGAGGGGGGGGGGAATTGGGCCCCAAAGCCCCCCTTCCTTGCCCCTGCCTGCTGCAGGAGACACCCATGTGAGCACTAGTGAATAACAGAAGGAAGAGCTCACCCCAGCTGGGCTCCTGAGTCAGGGCCAGGGCTCCAGTGAGACTCGCGCGCTCTGGCTCGGCACGGGGGCCATCCTGCATGCCTAATCGGCTATTTAAGGAGCTGCACGCCAGCAATCCAGGCACCTTCCCCTCCCCACTTACATTCGGCCAGAGCCACCTTAAAAGCAGGAGGCAATTGCGAAGTCGCTGGCCAGCAAGTGGAGTGGAGACTGCAGAGGGAGATAAAGAGAGAGGCGGCAAGAGATTTATCCTGGGACCCAGAAATCCTTGGTACCTAGAAATCCTTGGTACTCCATTGGGAACCAAGTCCCATTGGAAGTCTGCAGAAAGAAGAGATTAAAAAGACATACTTAACTCCAGGAAGCCCTCTCTCCCTCTCTCCCTCTCCCTCTCTCTCCCTCTCTCTCTCTCTCTCTCTCTCTCTTTCTCTCTCTCTCTCTTTCTCCCCCCCCCCATCACTCTCCTCCACTTTCCCTAGTCCCTTAGTCCCCAAAGTCCTGGAGCCCTGGTTCACCGCGCCCTATCCTCTTGGATATACCATGTTGTTCTTCACCCTCCTGTTAGAGGTGATTTGGACCCTGGCTGCAGATGGGGGTAGGTACAACTGGATGTTTGTGTGTTGGTCTGAGCTAATGTCCACATGTCACCATTGTGCTGAGTTGGGGGAAAGGGGAGGCGTGGAAAGAAAGCCTAGCTCAAGTGTGGGGGGGGTGGGGAGTATAAATATCACTCCTTTCTTTATCTTTCCAATCCAGCTGATACTGGGGATGGAAGAGAACTGTGGGAGAAGGCAGTGAATACACACCCAAGTTCAGGAATTTCTTTACAGGCTACAGATTCTCTCCTGAGCTCCTCTTTCCCCAACGTGCTAGTCCCAGGCAGCCTTCCTAGCCTTCTTTATTTGTGAACTCTGCTGTTGAGAGAGACAAAGAGAATTGGGGGAGGGGGGGAAGCATGCCTACGTGACCTGCCCAACTCAGTCCCCCGTCTCCAAATGATCATCTGATCACTTCACTGCTGGCTAGCTGGCTGTCGCTGCTTGAGTTTGCAGTAGTAGGAATAATAGCCAACATTTGTTTGGTATTTTATAGTTTACAAAAGACTGTGAGGGTCTCCCAGGTGATACGGAGAGACTGGGGAGAGAGAATGGGCCAACTTGTGTGCCCTAGGAGTGTCTCCAGGGACCTCATTTTTGTGCTTTTCATGCCTAGTACAGTATCCAGCACACAGTAGGTGTGTAATTAAGGTTTGTTGGAAGAATAAGGTGAGGAGGCTATCTAGAAAACAAAATGAGATCTGGGCACCAGTGGCTTATGCCTGTAATCTTAGCTACTTGGGAGGCTGAGATCTGAGGATCGTGGTTCAAAACCAACCCAGACAAGGAAGTCCATGAGACCCTTATTTCCAATTAACCACCAAAAAGCCAGTGTCTAAAGTGATAGAGTGCTAGCCTTGAGCATAAAAGCTCAGGGTCAGCATCCAGGGTTCAAGCCCCAGGACTGGCAAGATAAAAAGAAAACAAAATGAGAATGTAAGAGAAGAAAGAAAAAAAAGTAGTAAGGAAAGAGGAGAAAAGGATATAGACTCAGCATGGCGGATTTGATGGCAGTAAAAGGACACCTTCAGAGAGCCAGGAAATTCTAGTTATTGGGGTGTCCTTCAGGCCATCTCCTGTCCTTCCTTGGGCTGCTTTACAGTTAACCTGAATTAGGGAATGGATGGTGGAATAGTCTTAAGAATGAGATCCAAAGCTGGGAGCCGGTGCCTCATGCCTGTAATCCTAGCTACTCAGAAGACTGAGATCTGAGGGTCGCAGTTCAAAGCCAGCCAGGGCAAGAAAGTCCTTGAGACTCTTATCTCCAATAAACTACCAGAAAACTGGAAGTGGCACTGGGGCTCAAGTGGTACAGCACTAGCCTTGAGCTGAAGAGCTAAAGGACAGTGCCCAGGCCCAAAGCTCAAGCCCTACAACCAACAACAACAATAACAACGAAAGAATGAGATCCAAGACATCTGAAAAATTGAAGGGTAATTGTAGAGAGAGAAAAAAAAGAAATTTGGAATTTTTTTCTCCAGTTTCTAGCAGTTTAATATTGCAACGAAAGACCTCCCTTTTAAGCTTAAAGCACTTTGGCCCTGGGTAGGGGCTGGACCAATAGACACCCCCCACCCGCCAGCCCCCAGCCTTTCCTCAAGAGACGGGACTGCACTGCGAGCCTGGCATGTGACCCAGCTGGCAGCTCTCCTTTCTACACACAATGCTTCACTTTCATCCTGTCCCTGCCAGTCTGGCTGCCTGAGCCCACCCACCACCCTCAACCTAGTGTAGACCCTGCCCTGACTCCCGCCCTTCCTTAGCCCTCTAGAATGTGGGTAGGGAGCTTCCTCTACAGCTGTGGAAGCAGAAAGGAGGGATTTAATTTATAGTTCAGAGCCTTCATTCATGTAATGCTTCAAGGCAAAAGAATAATTCCTCCCTTTTTTAAGTCCCTGTCCTGGAAGTCTTCTTGTCCTCACCCCTGCCCCACCCCACTTCAATCTTTTAAGTGTTAGATTGATTTGGCCCAGGCTGTAGAAAAGTAAGGGCTGTATCAGCTGCACTGGACATTGACCAAAATGAACCAAGCAACTCAATGGCAGTGATGGGAGGGAGGGAACAAGTGGGAAAGAGGGAACAGCTGATGCTATGCAAAACAAAAGAAATGTACATACCACCCAATGTGGAATAACTATTGCAAAGCTCATAGAACTTATGTTTTTTTTGGGGGGGGGGTCAAGTCGTGGGGCCTGAACTCTGGGTCTGGGCGCTGTCCCTCAGCTCTTTAGCTCAAGGCTAGAGCTCTACCACTTGAGTCACAGCACCACTTCTGGGTTTTTTCTTTTTTGCTTATGTGGTGCTGAGGAATCGAACCCAGGGCCTCAGGCTTGCAAGGCAAGCGCTCTACCACTGAGCCACCTTCCCAGCCCAGAACTCATGTTATAGACCATGATAGACAATTTGCCCCATGAAAGTTAGAATGTGTTTGTGACTTTAACTAAGCATCACTATCCCACAATACTGTGAAATTTGGGGAATTATATAACCACTTAATCGCAATAAAAAATTTGCAACAAAAAAAAAAGTAAGGGCTGGACTGACTGCACTCTTGGATCCAGGTTAATTTTAGTCTCCAAGCTTTATCTGTTTTCATTCCTCTTCCCCTTTTACTTAGCAAGCACAAGCACAGCCTAGCTGGTGATTTTAAATGCTTCCACACACACACACACACCCCGACCTTTCCACTGAGGTGTCCAGTTTCAGGGCTTCCTTTGGGAAGTATAGGAGCAGTGGGAGGAGGAATGAAGGAGGGAGGGGGAGAGTGGAGGCCAGGGCTCTGCCTTTAGGCTGCTGGCTATAACCCAAACCATTCTGCCTTGCAGGTCACCACTGGGCATATGAAGGTGAGAGCCGAACTCTGGGCCACTCTGGGACCTCCTCACCTGCTAGGAAGACTTGTCCCTGAGGAAAGGAAGGAGATTTCCTTGAGCTTCACCACTAGCCCTTTTCTTCCCTTTTTCTCTGCACCCTGCCCTGGGTTTCTCTCTGCACCCTGCCCTGGGTTTTACATAGATGACTCCCAGACCTTGTTCTAATCATTAAATCCCACCTCCTCCTGATTCAGCAGAAAGGCCAGTCGAGTCCCTAGTAAAGCATGTGGGAGTTGGATTGGAAAGGACCTGAGCATAGCTGCTGTTTTTGGCATTCTCTATCCTAGCCAGTCCTGTCCCCAACCTACCTCTGAAACTGGACTGAGCATAAAGTCAGGGGTGACGAGGCTGTAGTCTGTGAGCCTGGGGAAAGCAGATCTCAATGCCTTTGAACTTCTGCTTAATGACTTTGCTGAAATGCAGAATCTACTTTGAGAGCAAGAACTGAATGACAAAAAGTCAAGATATTTGGACCATCTGATAGGGGGCCCCCGAGGAGATTCCATTTCTCTAGGATTATTTATTTCCCCTCATTTTATTAGTCCTCCTCTCTAATCCTACCTCTCTGGGTACTCAAG
Organism: Dipodomys ordii; assembly: GCF_000151885.1. NCBI lineage: Eukaryota > Metazoa > Chordata > Mammalia > Rodentia > Heteromyidae > Dipodomys > Dipodomys ordii. The sequence continues at coordinate 10,981,177 of NW_012267242.1, forward strand.
CTTTCTATCCATCTCCTCTTCCCCTCATTCAGCTTTCTTGTCCTCACACTGTAGGTAAGTAAAAAGCCATCGCTTCCTCGATGATCAGGGTAGTTGGGAAGCCATTCCTGCCTCTGGGAACTACAGCATGAAGTTGAGCAGGGAGGGACTCCTGCCTCACTCAGCCTTTCCTAACTGGGTGAAGTGCATTTCTACCTTCACACATTAGTGGGTTGTGGGGGGGGGGGGCAGGGTGTTGAAGGGAGGGCTGGGGCTGGAGGGCAGACAGATGTCTGTGGTGACCCCCACCAGGCCCACATGGTCAGGACCACTGGCCAGTCTCTTACCCGGAGTGTGGAAGCAACGCCCAGTCCCCCATTGACATCCAGACAGACAGTGTGACATTTGACCCCACATTACCTGCTCTGCAACCCTATGGATATGACCAGCTTGGCACTGAGCCTTTGGACCTGCACAATAATGGCCACACAGGTAAAAGCCCTGGCACCAAGGAGGTGGAGGGTCCATTTGAAATCTTAGAGGAGTCACAGAAAACCTTCTCACAACTCGTGAATTCTCACAAAGTTCTACCCATTGGAGATAGAAGAATGGTGATCAAGTTCCCATAGCCAGGGTGGGAACGGAATGTCTTTTGTCATCACTGAAAAGAGGGGATTGATAGTAGAGAAACACTGGCCTATGGGAAGAACTGGGTGGGTTTTTTTTTTTTTTTTGGGTCCGGTCATGGGGCGGAACTCTGGGTCTGGGCGCTGTCCCTCAGCTCTAGGCTAGACAGAGCCACTTCCGGCTTTTTTCTTTTTGCTTATGTGGTGCTG
>NW_012267242.1:10984141-11034317 GCF_000151885.1 Dipodomys ordii
AAAAAAAAAAAAAGAAAAGAAAAAAAGCCAGAAGTGGCACTGTGGCTCAAGTGGTTGAGTGCTAACCTTGAGCACAAAGAGGCTGTCATGCCCAGGTTCTGAGTTCAAGCCCAGAATCAGAAAAAAAGAAAATAAAAGAGCTGGGCGCTGATGGCTCACACTTGTAATCCTAGCTACTAAGGAGGCTGAGATCTGAGGATCATGGTTCAAAGCCAACCCAGGCAAGAATGTCCATGAAACTCTTTATCTCCAATAAACTACCAGAAAACCAGAAGTGGCGCTATGGCTCAAGTGGTAGAGTGCTAGCCTTGAGCTGAAGAGCTGAGGGACAGCGCCCCAGTTCAAAGTTCAAGCCCCACAAATGACAAAAAAAAAAGAAAGAAAGAAAAGAATAGCTATCCTAATGGATATGAATGCTAAGACCTTTGAAATATTCGATTATTTTCCTAGAAAGGACAAATTCTCATATTCCATCTTTAATCTTTCTCTCTGAGGACACTAATCACTCCCATTTCAGGAAGAAGAGGTTGGGAAACAGGAAGAGTGTGGTCTTCACCTCGGCACGAGCTGCCGCGGAAGCGTAGATTCCCTCTCAGACACCGTGGATGCCTTCTCTGCACCACTATCAGGGAGCTTCTACAATGGGGTGCAGAGACTGGTCAGAAAACACTGCTAGGAGTAGTAGGCAGATACCCATCCGTCTTTTGGACATTGCCCCACAGTGAGGTAAGGACCTCGGTTCTTCTTCAAGGAAGAAAAGCCAAGTCTTGAGCCTCTCAGTGCACAGGGGAGGAGGTCAAGAGATCCCTGTGTATTCACATAGAAGGCAAATTGTATTTAGTTATGAGAAGTGAGGATATGTCCCAAAGGTCCTTCACCCCTCACTTTTATGCCCTTTCCCCAGTTATTATAGGATCTCTCTTTAGAGAAAAGGCTGCTATTGGGAGAGAGAGTGTGTGTGTGTGTGTGTGTGTGTGTGTGTGTGTGTGTGTGTGCGCTCAATATATCTGGATATTTGGAAATTAAAGTCTCTGACCTCAATTCTAGCCTAGCCTATCATTTGGGCTTTTAAAGGTGTAGGTGTTCCCACCCAGGAGGATTACTTCATGGGATCGAGATGGACAAAGGATAGGAAAAGAAGCCTGAGTGATTAATTCCTTTTATGCCACCTTTGGAAGGGAGGATTTACTTCTGGTTAAATACTTATCCCAAAGTTTCTACACATTAAACCACCAGCCCAGATTTCTGCTATTACACCACAACTATGCTTAGAGACCAGTGGTTGCCATGTTAGGAAGGAGGCTGGACAAGTGATGTAGGAGGTCATAAATTTCCATTAGTATGTGATTCCCCTGCCTTAAAAGCCAAGTTCCCCCACAATTATAAAGTCCTTTTTATTAGTCAAAATCACAATCACCTTGATTAAAAGGATGGGACACGCCACCCTCAGCAGAAAATGATACAGTTTATATAGAAAACCTCCCCATCCCTCCCATACCCCAATTTAAAAACTAGAAAAAAATCTGCCCCTCTGCCCTGCAATGAATGTCATGGTAGGCTGACTCCTCCAGTGGTACTGCGGCTCTGGAGGGGTCAGCTCCTCACAGCCCCCTCCACTTCACCTTGGGGAGAGGAGGGATGCTGGTGGTCAACGAGGTTCAAACCATTAGTTCCAGTAATACCAGTTCCCAAACATGCACTTCCTTCCTTTCCCTACCCCGGGCTGGGGACCAAGGGTGAAAAGGATAGAAATGAGCCCAGCCATGAGGAAGAACGTGAGGGAAAATAGAGCCCAAAGAGGTTAGAAGCGTTCCCTCCCCACACTTTAAAATAAAATAAAATAAAAAGGCAGTTTGGGGGTCTTTATCACACTGAAAAAAATGGTTCCTTTCAGACCTGAGAAAATGACCAAGATATCTAGTCCCGGGAAAGAGTGCTGGAAAACTCAGAGCTCATCTAACCCTTGAGCCTCCATTAATTTCAGCTCCAAGGCAATAGCTAAACTAGGTCCCTTTTCTTGGCAACCTGCACTGTCCAGAACTAGAGATGAAGCAATACAGAGCGAGGAGATCAGGAGGGCACCCCAGGCCCAGGGGTCCCCCCCCAGGTTCCCTCAGTCCTCGGGTGGGATGCGCAGGGCAGAATACACCATCACCCGACTGTCCTCCTGCCGTCGGCCTGCAGAGGGGAAGGTGGGTGAGTCATGGGCAGGGTGAGAGTAGACCACTGACACATGGGGAGTCCTGGACAACAAAGGGGTTCCCAGGTAGTCGGGCTAAGTCCGGACTCAAACCCACCAGTCACTGACTGGCTGAACCCAGACTGGTGTTGGTAAAGCTTAGAGACCGAAGGTCACAAATGGACAAAGCAAAACAAAACCCGGAAAGTGGTAGGACAGATCAACAAGGAGGTGGAGGAGATGGGAAATGGACCAGGGCTAGGGCTGGGTTCAGTCATGGGCAGTGGACAAGCAGGTGGGATCTGTCAGGCGATCAGTCCAGGTAGTCAGTCCTTACACGAAAGGCTGCGCTGAATACTTCGGAGGGACCCTCCAGCTGTGATGAAGGCCCAGAGCCCCATGGAAACAGTGACTGCATAGATGGGCAGCAGGCTAGCCTCATACCAAGGGTTCAGGAATGTCTGGGAATGAGGGTAGAAAACAGGTTAGATTCTCCCCCCACCTAATCCCCGTATTCTTTTTGTGCCTCTGATCCAAACCTGCCCCAGGTACCTCAAATTTCTATCCGTCCCTTCAGAACACTAATGTCTTGAGGAAAAGGAGATTTTTTTTGGTGGGTCCTGGGGCCTGAACTCTGGGCCTGGGCGCTGTCCCTCAGCTCTTCAGTTCAAGGAGAGCATTCTACCACCTGAGCCACAGTGCCACTTCCGGCTTTTTCTGCTTATGTGATGCTGAGGAATGGAACCCAGGGCCTCATGCATGTGAGGCAAGCACTCTACCACTGGGCCACCTTCCCATACCAAGGGGATTTTTTTTTAATTTATTTTCAGTTCCCTCAGTGGTTTTTGTCACTTCCCCTCACCTAAGGCCCTCTGGGTTACAGCCTGATTAGTCCATTCCAGCTCCTCCCCAGAGCATCCTTAGAGCTGGCAGCATACCTGATGTAGAACTAACAAGCTTTTAAAGGACTCACCTGCTGCCTCTACCCCAAGTTAAAAAGGTTAAGAAGCGTGGACACACCACCACATCCCACTCACCATTAAATGTTTGCTCCCTAACGCAGGCCCTTATCTCCAACTCACCAGTCCTGATGTCAGTAGGTGACTCCCAACCACCAGGCCCAAAGCCCAGTACCGTCTCCTCTCACAGGCATCAAAGAACACAACTCCCCAAAACATATGGAGCAGGATAATGGCTGCTGTCAGAAAGGCTGCAAGGAAGGAGATGGGGATGAGATATATCCCTGATCTTCTCCCAGCCTCCTGAGATGTTGAGCCAAAGACATCTCCCAAGGAAAGTCAATAAATCAGATTAGGGCCAGGGATGGATGGATAGGGCATGAAGGCAACATTGGAAGTGAGCCTTACCTGAAGTCAGGAAGTAATAGGGAGAATCTCCATGGATCCCAACCACACCTGGCCCAAGTGCATCAGCCAAAATATTGATAACAGAGAAGACACCACTGATGATACCGAAGGACAGACCAGAAACTGGGGGGGAGGGAGGGTCTCATCAATGTCAGAGATCAATACAAATTCATTACCAGCGACCCCTACCCCTCCCCAGCAAATTTTCTCCCACATCTACTCTCCCTCCAGACCACTTCTCCTTGGAAGAAAAAGCAGCCACTTAGAATACATGAATATTTTGAGATTTCCCAAAGGGAGGATGAGGGTGACCAACTCCCTCCTCAGGTCCCTCTCCCTTCCTTGGCTTACCATAGGCCATTTGGCGGATGGAGATGGGTGATCTTCCATCCTCACTCAGCGAAGCTAACCCCTCATCTGCCTTCCTGAGGTGGGGTAGGGGAAACATAAGGGAGGGTAGGGATGCTCCTGTCCCCCTAGAATCCTCCCTTGGTGTCTTTCTTTCCAAACCACCACCCTGGGGCTGCCCACTTCCCATAGTCCCAACCATCCCATGGTCCTTACTTAAGCAGCTTGTAGTAGGCAAAGCGGAACACCTCCTGCAGAAGAACAGACACAGCAGCACCAAAAATCAGGAGGCCATACTGGAGCCGAGCATCTGACCGGTCTGTCACATGGACCAAGATGAACCACACCACAGAGGCCAGGAGCAAAGAGACCAGCCAGAAAAATGCCCTGAGAAAAAGACAAGGGCAATGAGACAGGCAAGGATGGTGCCAGCCAGAGTCGTCAAAGGAGGAGTCGGGTCAAGACTGCAGCATCAAAAGTAGAAGTTAGATTTCCGGATTGTCAGAGAAACAAGAACCAGGACAGAGAGTATCTCTAACAAGGTTTCATCTTTAGGAATCTGAACGCGGTGGGAAGGGAAGGGATAGGGATCTATCAGCGTGGACACGCAAAGGCGTGGGATCCATTCCTGAATCCTCCAGGGCTCCCGACTCGGGTGACCGAGGTCAGCCCAGCCCACTCACAAGGCCCTCGGCCTTGGGCCTCCACAGACGTCGCGGGGAGCACTAGGGGAGGAATCCGTGCGCTTCCTGGAAGGCGTAAACCAACTGCAGGAAAGGGCAAATCACTCGGCCCCGGGTCCCGATCCTGGCCAGCCTTCACCGATTTATCTCCCCCGGCTCAGGCTCCCACGTTCGTCCCAGTGACTCCAGCCCTTTCCGTAACTCTCGCTCGCTCGCTCGCTCTGTTCGTCGCTCCCCCACCTCGGCACGAACCTCCTACTCACCCCGCGACCAGGATGATTACACGAAGCGGATCCCCAGCCACAGTGATCAAGAAAAGCGCGAAAGCTGGGCCAAACGCGACGAAAGTGCACCCGAAAAACACCGCAGCCCCCATGGCTGGGCAGCTGGGGGCGGGATGGAGCCCCCGTCAGGAGAGACGAGTGGGAGGAGCGCGCCAGCTGGGGAGCCGCGTGGGGCGGAGACGCAGCCCCAGGAGGGGCGCGGCGCAATGTCACCCCCGGACCCCGGGGAAGGGGAAGGGGGGGCGCTGAAACCCCAGATGAAGGTCCGCCGGACTTCTACGGAAGCCGAGGAGGAGACAATTCCCGGCCGCAGCCCCATGGCCACCTCCCATCTAATCCCCACCCCCGGAAGGCCAATGGAGACTCCGTGGGGGCGGGGCTACACCGGAGTGGGCGGGGATACACGACCTGCCGGGAGTTGTAGTCTCCAGGTCTTCTGAGCCCTGGACTGGGTCCTGGGAGGGGCTCCAGCTCGTTAAAGGGAGTGGGCTGATACTGCGCCTAGTTAGACCACTGATTCCAGAGAGGCTATCGTTACTATATGGGGAAGGGTGGCAGCAATCCTACCTCTCCTGGAAGGGCTACAGAAAGGGGAAGATCCTGTTGAATCTAAGGGACAAATAAAAAGAGATTACAGGATAGGGGGTGCAGGGAGATAGGGACGGGTATTGTTCTTACTTGAATAAGAGGAAATGAGCTAGAGCTGCTACCTAAGGGATGAAAGTTAAAGAGACTTAAAAGAAGAAACTCTTTTTATAGGCTAGTATAGGAAACATGGAATACAAGAGTGTCTCCAGTGAAGCTTTTATCTGTACTCTGGAATAATTGAATTAGAGAGAAGCAACAGGAACCTGGAGAGAAATATTAGGAAGATGTTTAGAAAAAATTCAGGAATTAAAAAGCAATTCGAGCGATGGGAAAATGACACATATTGTTCCCCTCCTCCCAGTTCTTTTTATATCATACTTCCTTTATTTATTTTCTGAAAAATGAACTGCAGTAGTGTCTTTTCCTCTGACTGAGCAGATTTTATATTAGAATAACAGGAAGTTAAAGTAGTAGAGGAGGGTATGGTTACTTCATTTGAACGTGGAGAAGTTGGTCCATATAGAGATGCCTAGGACAGAAAAGTGAGAGAATCTGGAATAGTAAGTAAAATCAAAGTTTAAAAAAAAAAGACAAACTAGAAATTGTTTGAATAGAACTAGACTTCCTGAAAGTGATTTATGATCCAATGAGTGTATGTACATTCATATAGGTATTTTCTACCTTTTTACAGGAAATTCTGGAAAGGATCTGATAAATCAATTTTCACCAAGCAGATCTTTACCCAGATAGTGCTGGCCAGTGCTCAAAACTCCAGTGTGATCTGCTTCTTAGCTCAGCAGGCAGAGTCAAGGGAAGTAGAGAAAAGACAACTCATGTTTCTCTCCTTTTAGCTGTTAGCAGAGAAGCTAACAGCTGCAGAGAGCAGGCTCTAAACTTTGTTCCTGAGTGGCTCCGCAGAGACTTGCATAGTGCTTTGCTCACTGTACATGTTAAGCAGGCATTTATTTGTTCTACATATATGTGTGTGTTCTTTTCATATTCTCTTGCCTGTGAGCTGAATGGCTTAGCTGACTGGTCCTAGCACACTGAGCCCAGCACGTATGTTACTATTTTTAAGTTTAGTTGAATTGAATGAAAAAAAAAAAAAAACTGTAAGCCTAAAGGAAAAGCCAAATTGTTGAAAATGGGAGATGGGGATTGGCACCTGTCACTGGGGAAGATACTGTTAGCTTCCTCTTTACTTCTTTCCTGGGTCCAGGAAGTTGAGAAGAAGGTGTGTTAAGGACAGCACTGACCACAAAGGAAGTAACTAGCCTTGGCAGATTTTTACCAGCAGCAACACAGTAGGTGCTTTGCAGGTCACACAGTGATGGGCCTCCTGTCTTGATCCTCTGCCAAGATGGGCAGAGAAGGGGGGTTTTTCGGTCAAGAACAAATGCTCACCCCTTCCTCTGAAGATTTCCACCAGGATGAAAGAGATTATGTGTAAGCCTTAGAAAGCCAGGCAACCCTGGATAGTGATGGTAAGTTAAGGATAGTAAGAGGAAGAATGAGCTTTTTTGTATTTTTTTTTCCAGGACTGAGAAAGAACAAGAAAAGCTGGGGAAAGACTAGGCTTCTTCGTTGACTTGGGTAGCAGCTTTAGGAGCCCTGAATATATCTAATCTAGAGTTGGGAGAGCTGTCCAAGAACAAGTTTGCATCAGAACTGACTTTTGCCTCTCTCAATCCAGGCAGTTCTGGCAAAGGAGAACCAGTAGTAACCAATGTTCTTGTCAGCAAGTAGGCGGAGAATTCTGGTCCCAAGAGAAAATAAGGGCTGAAGCTCCCTCCCAGATTTAGAGAGGCAGAAGAGGCGGGGTAAGTTTGGTGGGAAACTGTGTAATTTCCTCTTTTTACTTTTACAGCGATAATTCCAAGTCCAGAATGGATGTCCTCTTTGTAGCCATCCTTGCGGTGCCACTTATCTTGGGTAAGTCTACATCTTTCCCGGAGCTTTGGAGCCAGATTTCCTACCATAAGTGGGATGGCAAAGAACAAAATGTTAAGGAGACTCATTGGGAAGTGCATTCCAGTGTATGTAGTAGAAAGTAGAGCTTTCTCATCTGTGCCAGAGCTCAGATTGGGGGCAGAACAGAGATATCAAAGAGAAAGCCAGGAAACTGGAATTAAAACAGAGTCCTCCTGTCAAAGAAGCGCAGACTCAGGGAAGATGGAACCCCAAAGGGAAGACCTGGACTCAATTTTCCGTGACAGGAAAGTTGAAAAAGAGAGAGACCAACATGAGAATGACAGAAAAGATGGACTTTTGGAAGTTGGGACAATCTGAAACTAGTGAGGGAAGACAGAGTATCTCTTGTCCCAGAGAGTTGGAGGGGAAAAAAATGTATTAGTAAAGACAGAGTTGCGGGTTGGACTATAACATAGTGGAAAAACTGGTTGTCTTCAGGGACAGGGTCCCAAGAGTAGCTTGGCTCCTTCCCTCCTTTGTTTTCCAGTCTGCCAGGTGTCTCCCATTGTTTTCCTTTCCTCTAGATTCTTATGTCATTAACTAGGGGTTGGAGGGAGAACATTCAAGAAGCTCAGAGAAGTGCTTAGCAGGAAACCTGAAATTCCAGATTCAATCGTCAAAGCTACAATATTTTTAGTTTTGGCAGGGAAGAAAAATTAATGGTGATGTTTCATGTAGTTCAGCTGACTCATTTTAAGAAAATGGATGTTAAGACGCTTGTTCACTGCTGATTACCAATGAAGCTAGGAGGACTAAATTCCAAATCTAAAAGCCTGAGAATGTGAGTTACTTATGAAAGACACTGATAAGAGAGGCTCCCTTACAAATACAATCAATTCTGAAGCACACTGAATAAAAAGTTCTTACTTTCCATTTCTACCTTATTCCTACATTTTGTTTAAGGTTTAGCTCTCCCTCTGGGTTTTTATTGTATATAAAGGGACTTGTTTTCTGTCCAAGGAGTTTCTGGATTGAAAGATCACAAAGTAGCTGGCCTAATTCTAAATAGGGAGCCCAGGATATTGGGACCTACGGAGGCTGAGAGATAATATGACCCTTGGAGGCAAGACAGAAAGAAGGAAAACTAGTAGAGCTAGAATCAACTCCACACGTCCTTATTTTCCAGCCTATCCCTTGATTTATAGGCCTTGCTCCCTTCTCCATAGGACAAGAATATGAAGATGAAGAAGGATTGGAAGAGATTGAGTATTATCAGGTGATCTATTATTACACAGTCACTCCTAATTATGGTGAGTATGTGAAAAGCTCTGAGCCTTAGTGGGTGGAGACTTTGGAAATATTTAGTTCTGAGATTACCCTTCATTTTAAACTTTCAAGAGTCATGCTATAGCCTGGCACCAGTGGCTCACACCTGTAATCTTAGCTACTGAGGAGGCTGAAATCTGAGGATCTCAGTTCAAAGCCAGCCCAAGCAAGAAAATCCATGAAACTCTTATCTCCAGTAAATCACTAGAAAATTGGAAGTGGTGCTGTGGCTCAAGTGGTAGAGAGCTAGCCTTGAGCTGAAGAGCTGAGAGACCATGCACAGTCCCAGAGTTCAAGTCCAACAAAGGACAAAATAAAAGTTTTTTTAAAAAGTCATGATATTATTACTCAAGCTAGTGATTTTTTTATTTTTAAGTTCTGGAGTTTGGGGCTGGGAAGGTGGTTCAGTGGTAGGGTGCTTGCTTTGCATGCATAATGCCCTGGGTTCAATTCCTCAGCACCACATAAGCAGGGAAAGCCGGAAGTGGTGCTGTGGCTCAAGTGGTAGAACACTAGCCTTGAGCTGAAGAGCTGAGGGACAGCATCCAGGCCCAGAGTTCAGGCCCCACAATCGACAAAAATAAAAATAAAAAAGGTCTGGAGTTTGAACCCAGGGCCTTGCATGTACTTAGCAAATGCTCTGTCACTTGTGCCATGTACCCAGACCTGTATTTTTTTTTTTGAGGTACTAAGGAACAAACTCAGGGCTTCAAGCTTACTAAGCAGGTGCTGTACCACTTGAGCCACAGTTCCACTCACTTTTTGTCTTGGGTCCTGGGGCCTGAATTCAGGGCCTAGAAGCTGTCCTGGAGCTTTTTTTGCTCATGGCTAGCCCTCTTACTACTTGAGCCACAGCTCTAGTCCTAGCTTTTTAGGTGGTTAATTGAAGACAAGAATCTCATGGACTTTCTTCACCTGGGCTAGCTAGCTTCAAACTACAATCCTCCGAGCTCAGCTTCCTGAGTAGCTAAGATTATAAGCATGCACCTCTAGTGCCTGGCTGCTTGGGTTATTTTTAAGATAGGGTCTTGCTTTTTTTGGGGGGGGGAGTCCAGTTGTGGGGCCTGAACTCTGGGCCTGGGCGCTGTCCCTCAGCTCTTCAGCTCAAGGCTAGCACTCTACCACTTGAGCCACAGTGCCACTTCCAGGTTTTTTCTTTTTGCTTATGTGGTACTGAGGAATCGAACCCAGGCCTCATGCATGCAAGGCAAGCGCTCTACCACTGAGCCACCTTCCCAGCCCCAGGGTCTTGCTTTATGCTTGTTTTCCTTGTATCATTGGGGATGACAGGTATGTGCCATTGTACCCAACTCTTGTTTGAGGTATGCTCTGACTAGCCTTAAACCCCCTATTTTCACTTCTCAAGTAGGTAGGATTCTAGGCTTGAGCTATCTTATTCAACTTATATTTTGTTATGTTTATATTTTGTTTATTAAGGTTGCCCCGTTTAGACTCAAACTCAAGATCCTCCTGCTTCCACTTCCTGAATAGCTAGGATTACAGGTATATGCCACTATACCTGGCTAACCTAGTTTTTCTGTTTTCTTTGGTCAGTCATGAGGCTTGAACTCAGCCTGGGTGCTGTCCCTGAGCCTCTTTGTGCTCAAGGCTAGTGCTTTCCCACTTGAGCCACAGCACCACTTCTGCTTTTTGAATGGTTAATTGGAGATAAGAATCTCAAGGGGACTTTTCTGCTTGAGCTGGCTTTGAGCTGCAATCCTCAGCTCTCAGCCTTCTTAGTACCTAGTATTATAGGTGTGTGCCACCAGCACCCAGCAAACCTAGTGACTTTTTAATTCTATGGAAAATGCGCTCGGAATGTGGCTTGTTAGTAGAGTGCTTGCCTAGCATGCATGAAGCCTTGGGTTCGATTCCTCAGTACTACATACACAGAAATAGCCAGAAGGGGGCTGGGAAGGTGGCTCAGTGGTAGAGCACTTGCCTTGCATGCCAGAGGCCCTGGGTTCGATTCCTCAGCACCACATAAGCAAAAAGAAAAAAGCCGGAAGTGGAGCTGTGGCTCAAGTGGTAGAACACTAGCCTTGAGCTGAAGAGCTGAGGGACAGTGCCCAGGCCCAGAGTTCAGGCCCCACGACTGGACTCCCCCCCAAAAAAAAGAAATAGCCAGAAGTAACACTGGCTCAAGTAGTATAGTGTTAGCCTTGAGCAAAAGAAGTTCAAGGACAGTGTCCAGCCACAGGACTGGCAAGAAAGAAAGAAAGAAACTTAAGAAAATGGTTACTAATTTTGGAAAATTTCTGGTTTGTAAATTATTTTATGTACCAGGTTAAAAATATAAATATAATGGGCTGGGAAGGTGACTCAGTGGTAGAGCGCTTGCCTTGCAAGCATGAGTCCCTCAGCACCACAAAAACAGAAGAGGCTGGAAGTGGTGCTGTGGCTCAAGTGGTAGAACGTTAGCCTGGAGCTGAAGAGTACCCAGGCCCAGAGTTCAGGCCCCACAACCACCACCAACAATATATATATATATATATATATATATATATATATATATATATATATATATATATAATATGTTTTTATATAAATACATACATACACATTCACAAAATTAATTAGAAGTGGATTATACCAATAAATTTTACACCTTGAGTAATTGGATTATTCTGAGCAATTTCTTCACATTCCCTTTATCTTTTGCTACAACTGATTTTTTTTTCCTCCCCAGATGACTTTGGTGCAAATTTTACCATTGACTACTCTATGTTTGAGTCGGAGGACAAGTTGGTGAGTGACCTCTAAATTTAAGAGGGTCAGAATAAGTAATATCAAAAAGAAAGAAAGAAAGGAAGGAAGGAAGGACAATGTTGAACTGTAACTGATTAACAAAAACTAAAAGTGAGTAAGTGGGAAAATACCTAGGAAATGAGTCCCAAAATAGACTTGTTAGCCATGCCTGGGAAGGAGAAGGAAGCCAGAACCAATAGGCTCACTAATATACTAAGAAAGAGGGGCAGGCAAGGGACTTGTCAGAAGTAAGCACAGAGCAGGGCAAATCCCTAAGCTTAAGTCTTTGCAGGAATGAGTGGGGGAATAGGCTGTTAGTAAGGGCAGAGATAGTGAAGGGGAGAACTCTCAACAGAGAGTCTGTGGGAATGTTGGCATGTTGGATAGTGATGATAATTGTGTGTTTCCCAATTCTCTTCTGAGGGCAGGATAGGTTGGATAAAGAGGTAACAACACAAACAGCAGAGACGACCATTAGTCTTGAAACAGAACAAGCCAACTACCAGAAGCCTGTCACCACAAAACCAATAACAACAGAACCAGTGAGTTGAATGGAGATGAGCACGGAACCCCCAAAAGATCCTAGGGCTGGTAACATAGAGTAGACAGAGAACTGAAATACCAGGCTTTGGTGGAGAGAAGAGCCAAAGTTAATACCACAATGCAGGTGTTCATCTGAACTTGGCCTTCACATCTCTTACAGAACTCTCTTACCCTGTATATAAAACAATGGGAAGATTTGTAGTTAAGTTTCAGTTCAGTAAAATTCAATGTGTATGTAATTTATGCTTAAGGCTTCTAAGGATGCTGATGCAGGTGCAAAAGAAATCTAGGAGGTTGTTACTGCCAAGGAGTTTTAAAAAATATTTACATTTATGAAGTACTTAGAACAAAATGAAAAGGTATGTTACCATGTTAAACTACATATAAGTTTGGGTACATATGATACAGGCAAGTATCTTAGCCAGTGTTGGACAGACAGTGTAGAATAATCTCAAAGGTTTTAGGAAGTGATTTGTTTATTAATTAATGTATTTATTTAATGCTTGTACTGGAACTTGAATTCAGCATCTGGGTGCTGTCCCTGAGCTTGAGCCATACCTTGAGCCATACCTCACTTGAGCCACACCTCTACTTCTGATTCTTTTTTTTTTTTTTTGTCAGTCATGGGGCTTGAACTCTGGGCCTGGGTGCTGTCCCTCAGCTCTGGCTCTTTTTTTTCTTTCTTTCTTTCATTTTGAGTAGTTAATTGGAGATGGGAGTCTCATGGACTTTTCCTGTCCAAGCTGGTTTTGAACTGTAATCCTCAGATCTCAGCCTCCTGAGTAGCTAGAATTACAGTCATGAACCACCACAGTCCAATGTGATTGTGATTTAGATACTACTTGAAGAATAAATCATCTTTTGGTTGGAAAAAAGCTATGAAAGTAATTAGGAGATAATTACAAATTAAAGATAGGTAGAAGGGAGTGAGTAGAACAAGAATAATATGTTTAATGAATAGGGCAAGATTGAAGAAAAAAGTCTATAGAGGGGAGCAGTAGAAATTAAAATAGAATGTTTGGCTACTTTATGATTTCTAGGCCAACTAGAACTACATAATAAGAGCTGGGCACTGGTGGCTCACACCTGTAATCCTAGCTACTCAGCAGGCTGAGATCTGAGGATCATGGTTCAAAGCTAGCTCAGGCAGGAAAGGCTGTGAGACTCTTATCTCCAATTAACTACCAGAAAACAGGAAGTGGTGCTTAGGCTTAAGTGGTAGAGGGCTCGCCTTGAGCTGAAGAGCTCAGGAACAGCACCCAGGCCCAGAGTTCAAGCCCCACAACAACAACAACAACAACAAAAAGTGTAAGACTCTATAAGCAAACTTAGTAATATCACATGTGGTAAGATGGGCTAAATTATAGTCTGAAATATCAGAGTAAAGTTTGGATTTATAAGCAATAGGGAACTTAATTACATCTTTCAGCATAGTAAAGCCACAATGAAGTGCATTTGAGGAAAATAAAAAAACCTCTTTATCTGTTTGGATGTAAGATGCGATTTAGTAGCTGAATGCTGATGTTTCATGCCTATAATGTAGCTACTCTAGAGGCTCATGAGTAGAAACCAGACCAGGCAGAAATGTTCGTGAGACTCTTATCTCCAATTAACCTCCAGAAAACTGGAAGTGGTGCTGTGGTTCAAGTGGTAGAATGCTGGCCTTGAGCTGAAGTGCTGAGGGACAGCACCCAGGCCCAGAGTTCAAGCCTCACAACTGACCAAAAAAAAAAAAATCAGGAAGTTTTAGAGCCCTAGCCTTGAACAAAAAAGCTCAGCCCTGAATTCAAACCCCAGGATGGCCACAGACACACATAAAATGCAATGTAGTAGAGAGAGATTCACGAGACTTTTATTGTTCCAGGAATAATCTGTTAAAGTCTCAGACTAAGGAAATAACATTATGAATTGAAAGGAGTAAAATAAGAACTAATTTTTGCTTTGATTCAGTGACAATTCATATGAGGAATAGGAGAGAGTTAATATAACTTATAGGTTTTAAACATGTTTGGGAAGATGGCTGACAACCTATAGGAGACCAGAGTGGTTTAGAAGAGAAGTTATAAATTTGGCATTGACCAAGATGAATTTGTGTTGACAGCCCTATAAGGATATCCTAAAGTCAGCAGAACTAGGTCAGGTAGAGTTCCAAGTGCAAAGGCACAGTTACGAAAGAAATGAGCTCAACAGAAGCAGTACACACAGATCAAAAGGTCATTAAAACCTCAGCCTGTCATTCATAAGAGGAGGAAGGGTCAACCAAGGAAGTTAAGGAGGATTGATAGGAAAGGGAGGCGGTTTGTACTATAGGAACTAGAAGAGAAACTTGGGATAAAAAATCAAAAGCTCCAAAGTGTCAAAGGATTAGTTTTAGTAGAATGATTAGAGAAGGTTAGATTTTGTGGAATTAAAAAACAAACAAGCCAGTTGAGGTAGCACATGCCTATAATGCCAGCACTTGAAAGGCGGAGACTGGAGTATTTCAAGTTCAAAATCTCATTATACTATTTCATAAAAACAGGGGCTAATAGGTGGAAATTGTCCAATGAAATTGTATAACTAATATGTGCTGAAAGGGAGGTGGGGACTGGAAATTAGTTCAATGGTAAAGTGCTTACTTAGCATGTATATGGCCCTGTGTTCCATTTGGTGCCACAAAACAAAACAAAATACGGAGAACATGAGTACACTGAGAGAATAGAGACAAGTGGAGACAAACCATCTGAAAAACTTAATATGAAAAATGAATAGAGCCAGGCACCAGTGGCTCACACCTGTAATCCTAGCTACTCAAGAAGCTGAGATCTGAGGATAGTAGTTCCAAGCCAGCTTGGGCAGGAAAGTCCATGAGACTCTTTTTTTTTGCGGGGGGGGGGGTCCGGTCGTGGTGCCTGAACTCTGGGCCTGGGCACTGTCCCTCAGCTCTTCAGTTCAAGCCTAACGCTCTACCACTTGAGCCACAGTGCCACTTCCAGCTTTTTTCATTTTCTTTTTGCTCATGTGGTGCTGGGGAATCGAACCCAGGGCCTCAGGCATGCAAGGCAAGTGCTCTACCACTGAGCCACCTTCCCAGCCCCCATGAGACTCTTATCTCCAATAAACTACCAGAAAACCAGAAGTGCTGCTCAAGGAATAGAGCATTCACCTTGAGCTGAAGAGCTCAGGGATGGTGCCCAGGCCCAGAGTTTAAGCCCAATGACTAACAATAATAAAAAAGAATAGCAATGGCTGAACAATAGGACTAAAGAGCATCTGGCATATAGTTGGAACACAGATGGGAGGAGCCAGCAGGAATGGAAAGCTTAAGTCTGACAATAGGGACACATTTATATTTTTATAGTATGTAGGTGATTGCCAGTAGATTGTAGGGAACAGGACCTTGTGGACAGGAACCATGACTTGTTCTTACTCATATGCATCATATACCTAGCATATTGTCACACTCATTTTTTTAAAAAATTAGACATGATCTAGTTAAGGGTATTGAATTGACATCTCTATAGTGATGGGAAGGAGGGCTGGATCTTTCTTCTGGAACTAAAGAAGGACAGGCTTAATGTAAAGAGGTGGCTATCCTTTTGGAGGGGGAGTGGGAACCAGTAGGATAACACTGGATTATTTGGGGGGGGGGATGTCTGTATTTTAGCAGAGTCCAGACTTGAATGATGCTGTATCTAGTCTGCAGAGTCCTGTTTCCTTTCTCCTGTCCTGGGCCCTCCTACAGGGGGGGATGTATTTCATGTAGAAGGTAAGATACAGCCACTAGCCTTGGGGGAGTCTGAAGTAATTCTTACCTGTTATCTTTGGCTAGCATTTCCAGCCTGGTTACTTCTCAGCTGCTTAATAAGAAGAATCACATTTGGGGGGGGGGGGAAACCACCTTTTTATTATCTAGTCTTAAAGAAGTTTGAGAACTGTGAGGAAACTCAGTAGTTTTTCTGAACTAAGAAGACTTCAGGACCTCCTAAAGCAGAGCAAATGGAATAGAGTTGCTGCTCCAGGCTTCCAGTATGCCTTGAGAAATCAGAGGTGGTTCTATTCTGGCTGGGTTTGAAGGCATGGCGGGCGTCAGAAAGCAAAATAGGCAGGTCATGTAACATGGTGGAGTAAGGAGTCAAAGTTCAGAGTCAGAAGTGGGTGTAGGTTCCTTATCTCATGAGAGAGACTGTAGGGGAAAGGAGTCAAGAGGAAGCTGTAATATATGGAATGAAAGTTGGGAGTCTATTAACTATAAAACAAAAGACATTTAGCTAGAGGAGAAAGGAGGAATGGAGGGGACAGATCTTTCTCAAGAATTAAAACATGGGAAGGTGGAATTAAAACATAATCTACAGAATATGAAATCTGTGAAGTATTTGCATAGAATTGGGAACCACAGAAGAGCTTCATGGATTCCTGATGTTTCCATTATTTCTCCCCTCCTCCCCTCCCCACTCCCTTTCAGTGCCCTTTTAGGTGAGAAAAAGCTGCTTTGACTCTTTGGATGAAGCTTTAGCAAGAAGTTGGAAAATAATTATTTTTTTTTGTCAGTCATGGGGCCTGAACTCTGGGCCTGGGTGCTGTCTCTCAGAATTTCAGCTCAAGGCTAGTGCTCTACCACTTGAGCCACAGTGCTACTTCTGGATTTTTCTGCTTCTGTGGTGCTGAGGAATCAAACCCAGGGCCTCATGCATGCAAGGCAAACACTCTACCACTGAGCCACCTTCCCAGCCCCCAGAAAATAAATTTTTTAAAAAATGAAATAACTTCATTACTATCTATTTCTTCATGAGTGTCTACGATAAAGTCACAACACTGAAGAGATCTGCAGGACTTGGGGGCAGGAAGGGGAGATCAGAAAGGGAATTAGGCAATAATAGATGAGAGGAAATTATGGGCTGGGGATAAACCTAGAATTTTGTACCGATTTGTAGAACACCCACAGAAAACAAGCCTATTCTAGTCATTCAACTCTCTTTAATTCTATTTTATTTACTTCTTTATATGATATTGAGATATTACATTGGGGAAAACTAGAGATTTATAGACCCTTCTTTTTATAAAATAAATACATCACTAAACATGGAAAATGTTAGGTATTAGAAAATACTTAAAATGATTCACGCATATTCTCATTTACTACTCATATCCTCGTCCAACAACGCACCTTTTGCATACAGTAATTATGATAAGCACATACTTTTAAATTTTAATTCTTAAGTATACGGTAGACCCTAATCAGAATTAGGCTGCCCCCTAGTGGCCTGCTCCGTGTCATCTGGTCAACCGGTCGACACTCGCCGAGGATCCTGCATTCTTTTCTCCCCGTCATTCTCTTCAAACACTGCCGCAGACAACGAACAGTTAACATCTCCGGTACTGTTTGAGACTTCCCAAATTTCAGTCTCGCCTTCTTCTTCCTTCAAACTCCTTGGAATCTTCTACAGGAGCAAATAAGGAACTGAAGCTGGACAAAGCCGTAACTTAGTTGATCAAGGGATCTTACCCTCCTCTGACTCCCTGTGCTCAGAGTCGGAGAATTCAGGGTCTGAAAAGCCCCGGCCGAAGGGTCAAGAACAACCGAGTTCGGCTTTGACCTCCAGCGTCTTGGCGGGCTGGCATCAGCGCTGGTAACGTGCGTGGCAGGTTATGTAAGACCAGGGCTGGAGGAGCCGCCCCAGCGGGAGCCCGGGAGAGGACGTGGTGTTCTCGGCCGCCGTCCCCACCCTTCTTACCCGGCAGGGCAAGAGGCACCCAACTTGGACGAGAGGAAGGGAGGGTGAAACAGAGACCGGGGAGTCACGAGGGCTGGGCCGCCGAGAGCAGGAGCGGGACACACCGTGTCTCACGTCCATGCTCTCTCACACGTTGCAGACACAAGTCGCTGACGGTTTCCACGTGTGGCGCTCGTGAGCGGAGGCGCGCGGTGGCGGGGCGGGGGGGGGGGGAGACAGAAACCCCGAGGGGCGGAACCGGAGATCCCACGTCCGGAGGCACGCGCCTCCAGTCGTGCGGCCTTTCTCTCCAGCCTTACGCCTCCCAAGCATCACCAGTCTATTTAAGGCCATGGGTTCCGCCTTGTTCCTCCTTTCTCTCCTTTTTTTTTTCCCCTTCACTCTTTTAGCAATCCTCCTCTCCCGCCCCCCGCCCCCCCCCTTCCCCAACATCACCGGGTCCTCTCCCGGAGCCGCATGTAGGGGCGGAGCACGGAATGCTTTCCTTCCAGCCAATCACCACCTTGCTGCTTTTCTATTGGCCGAGCCCCTGTGCGCTGCAGCAAATGGCTTGTGAATTTCTGTATGGAGAGTCAAGTGTTACCGGCTAAGCAACCAATGAAAGCGCGAGATCTGTATACGCAGGAGGAGGCACGTGCGGGACCGCACGTGTCTGGGAGGGGGTAGGGGCGGGACCCACGGAGAGTGAGGCGGAGGTGGGTAGACTAGACTGAAGAGTCTGACTGAGAAGCCGCCGGAGACAGAGCCTGACCTGAGCTGATCGATACAGGTAAGGAGACCCGGGGGACAAACAGACATTGGGGAGGACTGCACCCAGAGAGAGTGGGTTTGGAAGAGTACACCCAGATTTTAGTTTTAGGAGGGATTGCATCACCTGGCCGGGCGCGAATCGGAGGTACCAGAGCGGAGATCTTGATCCTGAGAGATTGGAAAAGGGGCAGCCAGGCCAGTAAGGGTAGGGGCGGTTCCCGTAGGAATACTAGGTAGGTTCCGGTGTAGAGGTTTGCCACTAGCTGGTGGTATGATCTGGGCAACAGCCGAGGGAAACTGGGCAAATGGGAAGGTGTCAATTCAGGTATTTACTCTGAACCAAAGGAAAGAACATCAGACGCTTTTTGTCATGCCAAGAGCTTCTCTGCAGAAGCTAGAGAGTCAGTACCAGGTGTGTGTGTGTGTGTGTGTGTGTGTGTGTGATGGGTAGAGGTGGGTGCAATATACCCTGTCTCCCAGTCCATTGTCAAATCCTAACACTTTGATTTCAACCTCCCCTCGCTTTGCTCTTCAGTTGCAGGTTCGGATCTTTGGGTACTACAGGAGCTGCTCTCCAGCCCCTTCTGGACCTATGGATTCCCCATCTAGCGTTTCTTCTTATTCCTCCTCCTCTCTCTCTCCTTTTTCCACCTCCCCAGTGAACAGTGACTTTGGCTTCCCCTCCGATAGTGAGAGGGAGGACAAGGGAGCCCTGGGGCCCCGGCCAGACACTTTTGAGCAGAGGGGAGGTTCCCAGCCCAGTCCGGGACCTATCCGATTCAGGCATCGAACCAAGATTTCCAGTAGCCAACATTCGGCATCTCACCTGGAACAGCAAGGCTTGGCTTCTCCTATGTCAGGATCTGGGGTCAAAAGATCCAGACCTGGTGAATTGGAGACCAGTCAGAATACCCAAAGTTGTACCACAGAGGGAGACCTTCTCTTTGCTCAGAAGGTAAGACAAAGCAGTAAAAGGAGACACTTGGCTGCACTGCTTAAACACCTAATTGGATGATCAAGACCTAAGAATCATTACTCCTGGTGTAGGCAATTCTTGCTGTTGTCAGGACCTTTGTGCTGTTTCTCTACAGTGTAAAGAGCTCCAAGGATTCATTCGCCCTCTTACGGACCTACTGAATGGGCTGAAGATGGGCCGCTATGAAAGAGGTAATTATTTGATTAATTGTATTTTTCCGGGCTCCTACCCAAGGGCCTCTACCCTTGTCTCTGTATGTCTATTTTTGCCAGTTTTCCATCTTTGTAGATATATTTCTGTCTTTCTCAAATCTCTCTCTTCCTCTCCCCTCTCTCTCCCTCTCTCTTTCTGTCTCCCGAACTAAGGGTTTGAAGTCAAGGCCTTATACTTACTAAGCTAGCACCTTATCACTTGAGCGCACCTTCAGCCTGCATGAAGTAGATGGGGGTAGGGGGGGATGATTTTAAGTCTTGAGAGCTAGGATTTTTCTTTTTGTTGCCTCGGTATCTTCTTTAGGTGAAACAGTTTCGGTACTCTCTGTCCTTCCTTAACTGACCATTTTGGATTGCAAACCTTACACCTTTTTTTTTTTCTCTTCCTCACCCAGGGTTGAGCAGTTTCCAGCAGAGTGTGGCAATGGACAGGATCCAGCGTATTGTGGGTGTTTTGCAGAAGCCTCAGATGGGGTAAGTCTCCCTAGTTCTTTACTCAGTACCTCATTAAAAGGAAAGCTGTAAAATCTTGCTTTTGTTTCTTTTCTTCCACACTGAATGACTTTCTTAAAATGTTCTTTTCATAGGGAGCGTTATCTAGGAACCCTGCTACAAGTAGAAGGGATGTTAAAGACTTGGTTTCCTCATATAGCTGTCCAGAAGTCATCACTGAGAAGCAGCAGGCACCAGAAGACTAAGGTAACAATTTGAAAACTAGAGGCAGTGGTAGAAGAATAATCCGGTACTGGGATAGCATACAGAAAGGTGCTTCTCCCTCCATTTCATCTGGATGTTTTTCACAAGTTTCTTTGAGGAAAGGAAGGACATGCCCAAGTTTCCTGAATTGTCTTGATTTCTAGATTTGTTTTTGTTTTGTCTGCATGTTTGTTGTTGTTGTTCTGTTTGGATGCCTGGGCACACATCCACAAAGTTTAATCCTATCCTCCATGTAGCTTATCTGCTTTCTGCCTAGAGAAGGCTTTTTATCTGTCCAAATGATTCCTGAAGGAAGATGCCTCAGCTTTTTTTCTGTTGCCCCTAAAACTTTTCCTCTGTCCATCTTTTCACTCCTGTCCAACTATCTCTACTGGGTTTCAAGGAATGGTCATAAGAGATACATCACTAGGAGTGAGGGAGAGGACATCCATGAGACATGTACAGGGAGGAGCATCAGATAGATTCTTTTTTTTTTTTTTTTTGGTCCGGTCGTGGGACCTGAACGCTGGGCCTGGGCGCTGTCCCTCAGCTCTTCAGCTCAAGGCTAGCGCTCTACCACTTGAGCCACAGCACCACTTCAGCTTTTTTCTTTTTTTGCTTATGTGGTGCTGAGGAATCGAACCCAGGGCCTCAGGCCTGCAAGGCAAGCGCTTTACCACTGAGCCACCTTCCCAGCCCTGGATAGATTCTTATATCTGATTTTTAGGTGACCTGTTTTCTGTGCCTTCAAATAATAGGGTATTGACATAGAATTAGTAAATGGGGGAAGGAGGGAGCTTCTGGAACATAATAACCTATCCTTTGGTCAACCATACTTATTAATGCTGTGAATGTAACTGGTTAAAAAATAAGCAGCAATGGGCTGGGAAGGTAACTCAGTGGTAGAGTGCTTGCCTTGCATGCATGAGGCCCTGGGTTCAATTCCTCAGTACCACATAAGCAGAAAAAGCTGGAAGTGGAGCTGTGGCTCAAGCAGTAGAGCACTAGCCTGTAGCTGAATCGCTGAGGGACAGTGCCCAGGCCCAGAGTTCAGGCACCATGACTGGCAAAAAAAAAAAATAAGCAGCAAGATCTTGCCTATGTGTTAGTTTATACTTGTGTTAGTTTATACTTGATACTAAAGGCTGGTAGAACACTTATATGAGACCCTGGGTTCATTCCCAACATGGCAAGAAAAAAAAATTAAAACCAGTATTTAAGAGGCCAAGGCAGTAGGTTCACATTTTGAGGTTAGCCTGAACTGCATAGCAAGTTCCAAGCCAGTTTGAAGTACACAGTGAGGCCCTAGCTTAAAAAAAATCATAGAAAATAAGAACTTAAATTATAGCCAGGCATCATGGTGGTATACTCCTGTAATCCATGCGCTCAGGAGGCTGAGGCAGGAGATTCTCAAATTTAAGGCTAGCTTGGGCTACATAATAAGATCCTGTCTCAAAAACAAATAATTTGTTTTAACTTTTCTTTGGTCTTTTCTCTTTTGGTACTGGGGATCAAGCCCAGGACATTATATTTGCTGGGCAAGCACTTTGCCACTGAGCTATATTCCAGCCAGAAAACTAAGAATTTAAAATACAGAAATTGAGAAATGATTATTTCAATTCAAAATAGACTTCTCTGGGTAGGGTTGTTGCTCATTGTGAGAATATGTACCCAGTATATATAAGACTCCTGAGATTGATTCCTTAGCACCATTAATTTTTAAAAACTACAAAAAAGGATTTTAAGGAAATTCAAAATTAATTACCTCATAAACAGAACTTATAGAGTTTTCTTTTCTTTTTTTCTGCTTCTTCTCCCCCCTTCCTCTCCCCCCCACCCCCATCCTGGGGCTTGAACTCTGGGCCTGGGTTCTGTCTCTGAGCTTTTGTGCTCAAGGCTAGGACTCTACCACTTGAGCCATACCTCCACTTCTGAATTTTCTGTGTAGTTAGTGGAGATAAGAGTCTCACAGACTTAGCCGGGTGCCAGTGGCTCATGCCTGTAATCCTAGCTACTCAGGAGGCTGAGATCTGAGGATTGCGGTTCAAAGCCAGCCCCGACAGGAAAGTCCGAGAGACTCTTATCTCCAATAAATGACCAGAAAACCAGAAGTGCTCCTGTGGCTCAAATGGTATAGCACTCCCCTTGAGCTGAAGAGCGCAGGGACAGTGCCCAGCCCAGGGTCCAAGCCCCATGACAAAAAAAAAAAAATCTCATGGACTTCCTTGCCCTGGCTGGCTTTGAACTATGATTCTCAGATCTCAGCGTCCTTACTAACCAGGATAACAAGCAGAACCCATCAGCACCCAGCAGGGTTTTATTTCTTAATATTCAGTGCCTAATATGGTACATGGCACATAGTAGGCCCTCAACTGCTTGCTTGAATATGTAATATTACTAGACTAAAAGTTTTTACTTAATTATACTCTGGTAAGAACATATCTGTTACACAAAACAAGGTATATTTGCATTGCAAACTGAATTCCCAAGGAAAGCAAGGGTTTGAGAAGTTAGGTGGAGCTAATATGAAAGTTTTTAAATAAGTTTTTATTTTCATTCCCCCCCCCCCGATCTAGTATTTTCCCAGCCATCACAGAGATTCAGCTGCTTCTTCTCCTGTACCTCCCGTGGAGAAGATGGGTCAGACACAGCTAGGACATTTCATTTTGAAACCAAAGCAGCCTTGGCAGGTTACGGAATGGCCAGCTATGAACCTCACCTGGATTCACACCACTCCAATTTGTAATCCCCCTCTTAGTTCCCCAGGTACCATCTCGTTTAGCCATGGTCCCTTAGACAGTGGAACCATCTCCTTTAGCCATGGTCCCTTAGACAGTGGAACCAGCATTGGTGTCATCCTTTTCCTCCAACATGGAATGCAGCCATTCACCTACTCGGCTCCAACCACTCCAGTTCCATCTACTACAGTGCCTCCTGTTGTTCCTGGTGATCTTAAGAAACTATCTGGAGAGGGGCCTCGTTGTCACAGCTTGCCAGTAACTCTGTCATCAGATTGGAACTGCACCCTCTCACCTCCTGGTCCACCCACCATAGCCAGGGAAATGACTATGGGACACCTAGAGGAGCAGATGAGAAGCTCTCTGCCAATTGCTCCCAAGGCTCATCTCCTCAGCCCCTAACCCAGGTTATATACCTGTCCCATGTGATTATGTAAATATGTATTTTTTACTTTTAATGTATTTGTGTTGAGGGAAGAGAAATTCTTTCTGATTAAAGAGCTGTATTTTTTTTTTTACTCAACCACTTTGTGATTGGAAACTTTTTGTCTCAAATATCCATCTTTATTTCTCTGAGCTGCAGAAAAGATGGAGTGGGATCTGGGAAGGTGGCTCAGTGGTAGAGCGCTTGCCTTGCATGCATGAGGCCCTGGGTCGATTCCTCAGCACCACATAAGCAAAAAGAAAAAAAAAAAGCCGGAAGTGGCGCTGTGGCTGAAGTGGTAGAGTGCTAGCCTTGAGCTGAAGAGCTGAGGGACAGCGCCCAGGCCCAGAGTTCACGCCCCACGACTGGACCCCCCCAAAAAAAAAGAAAAAAGAAAAGAAAAGATGGGTGGGAATGTTTGTGAACATGAGTTCCACCAAGTTATCAAGTTTTGATGGAACACTATGGATCCTATGGGAGAAGTAAAGAGACTCTTGCTGTCGTTTTTCTAGTGAAGACCTTTGGGATGGTTACAAGATTGAATTGAGTTGTTGGTTTTTGTTTATTTTCAGATTCAGGCTAGTACCTTTCCTTTTCTCTCTCTTTTTTTTTTTTTTGTCAGTTGTGAGGCTTAAATTCTGGGCCTGGGCGCTGTCCCAGTGATCTTCAGCTCAAGGCTAGCACTTTACCACTTGAGCCACAGCACCACTTCTGGTTTTCTGGTGGTCTATTGGAGATAAGAGTTTCACAGACTTTCCTGCCCAGGCTGGCTTTGAACTGCAATGCCAAATCTCAGCCTCCTGAGTAGCTAGGATTACAGGCATGAGCCACCAGTGCCCGGCTTAGCACCTTTCTTGTCTTTCCCATGTAATCTTCTAGCTGGCCCAGACTAACAGGTTCTTCTGCTCAGAGATAGCTCTTTGCTTTGATGAGTGCTGTTGATGTTTGTGGGTAAATGAGTGTGTAACCTGCTGCTGCTAGAGGAAGGGCACAAAAGCTGAAACAGCCGGTTTTGAAGAGGGTAGTGGGGTACCCTAACTAGAATTGTCAGTTGGGTGGATGGGGATCCTTTCAGAATGGATCACATCCTTATTCAAAGGTGCATCAGCTAGATGGACACTAGACTAAGGAAAGCAGCCCAGCATTCTGAGGATGCAAAAATGAAGTCCATGAACGTATCTGTTTCTACCCTTCTCTGTGTATTACTCTCTCTTTTTTTTTTTTTGTCGGTCATGGGGCTTGAACCCTGGGCTTGGGCGCTGTCCCTCAGCTCTTCAGCTCAAGGCAAGCGCTCTACCACTTGAGCTACAGCGCCACTTCTGGTTTTCTAGTGGTTTATTGGAGATAGGAATCTCACGGTCTTTCCTGCCCGGGCTGGCTTTGAACCGCAATTCTCAAATCTCAGCCTCCTGAGTACCTAGGATTACAGGCGTGAGCCACCGGCGCCCAGATACTCTCTCTTTTTATTTGTCCTAGTTTCTACCAAAACCATTTCCTCTCCCATCCTAAGCCTTTGCAGTGTTATCAGACTATTCTGTCATGTTAGTCATTGCTTACTGGCTCCTTAGTGTATTTCTCACAGCTTGTCAGACATCTTTCTCCCAGTTCTCAGGTCCTCTGTTGGCAGTGAATAATTGCCTCCTTGTACTTCAGAAAATATGACCTCCTTTCTGAAGAAAACTTTTTATTTGTGCTTTTTTTTTGTATTGGGGCTTGAATTTAGAGCATCATCTCTTACTTAGCTTTTTCTCACAGGCCTGGTGTTCTACCACTTGAGCAATAACTCCAGTCTAGCACTTTGCTGGGTATTTTAGAGTGAATTTTTCTTTCTGGGCTGGCTTTGAATGGTGATCCTCCAGGTCTCAGGCTCCTAAGTGAGCCACAGACACTGGGCCTCTCTCTACTTGTGCTTTTGATTGTTGTTCACTTGTGAACCTTGAACCATCTATCCCCATTTTATCTTCTATTTTTTCTCTATAATAATTTCTTTTACAAGTGCAATCAGGGGCTGGGAATGTGGCTTAGTAATAGAATGCTTGCCTAGCATACATGAAGCCCTAGATTTGATTCCTCAGACCACATAAGCCGAAAAAGCTGGAAGTGGTGCTGTGGCTCAAGTGATAAAGTGCTAACCTTGAGCAAAAAAAAGCTCAGGGACAGTACCCAGGCCCGGAATCCAAGCCCCAGGTCTAGGGGAGGGAGGGAACAGGTGCAATCAGGTGTCACCTTTTGGACAACATCTCCTGAACCTGATTATCTTTTCTCTTTGCTCCATAATTTTTTTTAACGCTCAGTAATGGGGATCAAACCCTATGTCTCATGTATGCTAGTCCAATGCTCTTCCACCTAGTGACATCCCCAGCCCGCCCCGCCCTAGAATTCCTGACAGAGTAGTCTTACTGGTTCCTTTCTACCACTTGGCCCTTAACCTCATTGCAGCCTAACTTCCATTGCTTTCACTTGGTTACACTTTCCAAAGTCATTAGTAGCCCTCAGAATCAGTATTACAATGTAGCTTTCCAGTATTACAATGTAGCTTTCTCCGGAATCAACCCCTAACTCAGCTGTCCTTTACAAAGTCTATGAACTTCATGTTTTCTGTATCATTTGACACTTGATGCTGCTGACTGAAACTGTCCTCCCTTGGATCCCATGACAGCACTCTATCCTAATTCTCTTCTTACCTAACTGGCAACCATTTCTAGGCCTCTTAATGGTCTCACTCTGCCTACTCCAGAGTGTAGGTGTTCCCCCAGGCACAGGCCTTGGTCTTTCTCTATGATTGTATTCTTCCACATAAAGGTTTCATTTTCTACTGTGGCTTTAATTACACCCTCAACTTAGATGACTGCTAAACTTTCATCTCCCGTCTCCCGTCTCACCTTTCACCTGAGAGGATACTGAATGGATACATCTCTGCTGGGAATATTTATTTATATATCGCTGACACAAGCTGACACAAAACTTACTGAGCCAGGTGCTGGTGTCTCATGCCTGTAATCCTAGATACTCAGAAGGCTGAGATCTGAGGATTGCAGTTCAAAGCCAGCCCAGGCAGGAAAGCCTGTGAGGCTCTTATCTCTAATTAACCACTTAAAAAGCAGAAATGAAGCTGTAGCTCAAAGTGGTAGAGTCCTAGCCTTGAGCACAAAAGTTAGGGACAGCACCTAGGCCCTGATTTCAAGCCCCACAACTGACAAAAACCATGTCAGTGAAAAGCAAGATGCACTTTTTTGTATCTAAAACTCAGATCAACTCTTGTTGGTAAGTGAGTAAACTTACATGATGTATATAACATGTGGCCCACAACTCTTAGTTTCCAGTCTTGAGCTTTTTCCAGTGATAGCCAATACAATTTTCCTTTCTACTTATCTTCTATTTTCACAGTCTCTCTCTCTCTCTTTTTTTTTGTGGGTCATGGGTCTTTAATTCTGGGCCTGGGTGCGGTCCCTGAGCAATTCAGCTCAAGGGGAGTACTCTACCACTTGAACCATAGGACCACTTCTGGTTTTCCAGTGGTTAATTGAAGATAAGTCTCATGGACTTTCCTGACTTTCCTGCCACAATCTTCAGATCTCAACCTCCTGAGTAGCTAGAATTACAGGTGCAAGCCACCAGTGCCCGGCTGGAGTGTTTCTTTTTTTAAAAAAATGTTTTTTATTGTGAAAATACTGTACAGAGGGATTACAATCACATGAGTAAGGTAATGAGTACATTTCTTATCAAGCATTGTTGCTTCCTCCTTTGTTTTTCCCCTATGGAGTGTTTCTTAATATCCATCTCTTCCTATATATTCTGTGTGTGTGTAAATTTAGACTATTGTTATAGCCATAGACTTTCTTATCTCCACATATTTCACACTAGTAAACAGATTAATTTTCATAAAACAGAGGTTTGCATGTCACTCTATTCACAACCTTTCCAGCTTCCTAAGGCTATGAGAAGTCATCTAAAATCTTTAGTCTAGGACTCTATTCTCCCTCTGTTCCCTTGAGTGAACTTTCACTCCCTTACTGTAAGCCTTTGTGTTTCAAAACTTGGTTCATGGGGCTGGGAAGGTGGCTCAGTGGTAGAGCGCTTGCCTTGCCTGCATGAGGCCCTGGGTTTGATTCCTCAGCACCACATAAGCAGAAAAAGCTGGAAGTGGTGCTGTGGCTCAAGTGGTAGAGCACTAGCCTTGAGCTGAAGAGCTGAGGAACAGCGCCCAGGCCCAGAGTTCAAGCCCCACGACCGACAAAATAAATAAATAAATAAATAAAGATATGTCTATCAGTTCTTACTAGAAGGCAAATGGCCAAGCTGACATAAAAATCCTGCAGCTATTTCCCATGACTTTTAGTGATTTCACCCTATTTAGTGAAATGGCTAGGAAAATGGTGTCATAGAAATTCGCTCATTTCAAATGCTTAGTTTTTAGGCAGATGAGGGAGGTGGGCCTGTTTTTCACTTGTGGGGGTTGGAGGGGGAAGGCAGACCTGTGACCTTCACTAAGAGAAAACAGGAAGTGTGCTGCGGAAGCCTGGCACGTTTCATTGTCCTTCCAGAAAAAGAAATTCAATCTCGATGGGGATTTAGGAGCTAATGGGATTTAGGGGTTATGGAACCAGATTAAGCTCCCAGGCGCGGGGACTGCCACTCCAAAGGAAAATGGAGAACTTGAATGAACGAGCACGTTGCTTGCTCAGGGGACCAGCCGCCGACCAGAGCCCATCCAGAGCGTTGCCATGGTTACTACGCAGTTTGTGGCTGGTTGGGGTTTTGTGGTAGCGCGGCGCAGGGGATTCCGTAGTTTCCGCTTCCGGTTGCGAGCCCGCTCGGGTCGGTTGCGAGCCCGCTCGGGTCGGCTGCGTCCGCGGAGTCCTCAGGGTGCTGTCAGGCAGGGCCGGTGCTGGGGCTGGGAAGGCCAGGCCGGCGCTGCGAGCGGGTGGGTAAGTTTGCGTGCTGTTGTCCCTCCACGCAAGACCGACAGATCCCTTTTCCGACTCGCAGCCCAAAGCTTCCTGGGGCGGTGAACGGTGTCTGGGGACACCCTGCTGCTCCAGCCTCCGGCCGGCCGCTCAGTAGCGGTGACACCTGCCACCGCCTCGCTTCTTCCATACGTAGGGGTTGTGCTAACAGAACGAGAGAACCAACCTTCCTTCCTTTCGTCATGGGGCTTGAACTCTGGGCCTGGGCGCTGTCCCTCAGCTCTTCAGCTCAAGGCGAGCGCTCTACCACTTGAGCCACAGCACCACTTCCCGTTTTCTGGTGGTTTATTGGAGATAAGTTTCACAGCCTTTCCTGCCCGGGCTGGCTTTGAACCATAATCCTCAGATCTCAGCCTCCTGAGTAGCTAGGATTACAGGCGTAAGCCACCGGCTCTCTCTCTCTCTCTCTCTCTCTCTCTCTCTCTCTCTCTCTCTCTCCCTCCTTTTCTTTCCTTTTTTTTTTTCGTGGCAGTACTGGGACTTGCGTTCAAGGCCACCATCTTGCTAGGCCGGTGCTCCAGCATTGAGCCACGTCTCCAGTCCCAAGGAAATCAGGAGATGCTTTGTATGAATTTTCTAAAAGATGACAAAGCATGCGTTTCATTTCCAGACGTCCAGTAAAATGAACAGTAGTTTGTGTTTCCTTACCCGGTCTCAGTGCTTTGTTCTCTACATCATCACGTAGGTCTTGCAGCGTGAAGACTTAAATCCAAGGTGATGGCAAAACATCTGAAATTCATTGCCAGGACTGTGATGGTACAGGAAGGAAATGTGGAAGCTGCATACAGGACGCTTAACAGGTAACCAACTGGTAAAGAATCGGAAGCATGGGCTCAGTGGTAGAGCGCTTGCCTTGCATGCATGAGGCCCTGGGTTCGATTCCTCAGCACCACATAATCAGGGGGGAAAAAAAGCCGGAAGTGGTATTATGGCTCAAGTGGTAGAGTGCTAGGCTTGAGCTGAAGAGCTGAGGGACAGCGCTCAGGCCCAGAGTTCAGGCCCCATGACCGACCAAAAAAAAAAAAAGAATCGGAATCATGACCAGATCCAACTCTTAGATGTATCCTGGTTTATTTACTTCTTTCCTTGGAATAGATTGGTCTCAAACCACTGTTAAGTCACTTGAATCTTGTCAGCCCCTTAGTTTCTTTTTTTCTTTTTCTTGTGTTGGTCCTAAAGCTTGAACTAAGGGCCAGGGAACTGTCCCTGAGCTTCCTTTGGCTAAAGACTAGTGCTCAACCACTTGAGCCAGAGCTCCACTTCAGGCTTTTAAGAAGTTTATTGGAGGTAAGAGTCTTACAGACTTTCCTGCCTGAGCTGGCTTTGAATCCTGATTCTCAGATCTCAGCCTCCTGAGAAGCTAGGATTACAGATGTGAGCCATCAGTGCTCAACTAACAAAGTCATTTTTTAGATTAAAAACTACAGGCTTACACCTGTAATCCTAGCTACTCAGGAGGCTGAGATATAGTTTGAAGCCAGCCGCGGTAAGAAACACTGTGAGACTTTTATCTCCAATAAACTACCAAAAAGCCAGAAGTGGAACTCTGAGTCAAGTGGTAGAGTACTAGCATTGAATGAAAAAGCTCAAGGACAGTACCCAAGCCCTGAGTTCAAGCCCCAGGACCTGCACAAAGAAAAGAATTTTTTCCCCCAAAACGTAGCTTTTATAACACTTATGCAGGGAGCATTCATCATCCTTTTAATGAAAACCTTGACTTTTATTTAAGACTTATAATATAGCCCAGTAGTGTAATCAAGATGTAAAGTCCTAGAGAAATAGAAACATAGTATATGGTAAGTGGTTGAGGAAGGGTTTGCTGTGGAACAAAAGCTGATGGAAAAAAATGAATTCTGATTGGGATTTTGGAGAAACAAGCAGATGGGAAGTAATTACAGATTACAGGGTACTTCCCTGCATAAGAGAAAATACATAAATTGAAGCAAACTGGCTAATGTGGAGCTGCGGTATGGAAAGGTTTTTGAATGCCAGGCTATGAGGTATAGGGATAGCCCTAATTATGTCTTACTGCTCTTAATTTCTCAAGCTCCATATTCCTTAGCCTTCTTCCCTTACCAAGAATAAGAATTCTGGCCAGGCGCTAGTGGCTCACATCTGTAATCCTTGCTACTCAGGAAGCTGAGATCTGAGGATCTTGGTTCAAAGCCAGCCTGGGCAGGAAAGACCATGAGACTCTTATCTCCAATAAACCGCTCAGAAAACCAGAAGTGATACTGTGGTTCAAGTGGTAGAGCGCTAGCTTTGAGTTGAAGAGCTCAGGGACAGGGCCCAGGCCCAGAGTTCAAGCCCATGACCGACAAAAAAAAAAGAATAAGGATTCTGATGCTTGGTTTTGGGCATGCCTCTTTCGTCAGTCATTGTCTCACTTTAGTGTGGAGCAGGAATTGAAGACACAAACTGTTGAGTTATCAAAGAATTGTATGTAGGAAGGAGATTTTTTTTTTTTGGGTGCGGTCGTGGGGCCTGAACTCTGGGCCTGGGCGCTGTCCCTCAGCTCTTCAGCTCAAAGCTAGCGCTCTACCACTTGAGCCACAGCACCACTTCCGGCTTTTTTCTTTTTGCTTATGTGGTGCTGAGGAATCGAACCCAGGGCCTCAGGCATGCAAGGCAAGTGCTCTACCACTGAGCCACCTTCCCAGCCCAGGAAGGAGATTTTAAGAGATTATATGAGGGGCTAGGAAAGTGGCTCAGTGGTAGAGTGCTTGCCTGGCATACATGAGGCCCTGGGTTTAATTCCTCAGCACCACATAAGCAAAAAGAAAAAAGCCGGAAGTGGCGCTGTGGCTCAAGTGGTAGAGAGCTCAAGGACAGCGCCCAGGCCCAGAATTTAGGCCCCATGACTGACCCCCTCCACACCCCCCCCAAAAAAAAAAGATTATGTGAGCTGGCCCTCAGGTCTTCAATGATGTTGTAACTATTTCACAAAAAAGGAAAGCCTACTAATTAAACTGTTTTGTGGCTCACACAAATTGAGTGATGTGGAGGAACCCAAAGCACACCTTTTTTGGGGGAGGGGTTGTAGTTTGCTGCATATTGAACCCAGGTCTTTACAAGCGCTGTATCACTAAACTACATCTCCAGCCTTTCAAAATACATCTTGTTTTATTTTGTTTTAAAACAGAGTCTTCTTTTTTTTTTTTCAAATTTTTTATTGTGATTAAGTGGATATATAATTTCCCAAAATTTCACAGTATTGTGGGGTAGTGATGCTCAGTTAAAGTAACAAACACATTCTAACTTTCCTGAAGCAAATTGTCTATGGCAGTCTATAACATTTATGAGTTCTATGAGCTTTGTGATACAGTTATTTCTTCCACATTGGGTGGTATGTACATTTCTTCTGTTTTGCATAGCATCAGCTGTTCCTTCTTTCCCATTTGTTCCCTCCCTCCCATCACTGCCATTGAGTTGCTTAGTTCATTTTGGTCAATGTCCAGTGCAGCTGATGGGTCCCACTGTTATATGTTTTTCCCTGATTCCCTCTAGTTCTGTGAAGACAGAGTCTTCTTATGTTGCCCAGGTTGGCCTAGTAATCCTAACTCCATCTCCATGCATGCTGGGATTATAGCGTATACCAACAAGTCTAGCAAGTACACATCTTGCTTTCTTGCTCTCCCCGCCCCCCCATCCCCTTCTGGTTCTGGGGTTTGAACTCAGGACCTGGGTACTGTCCCTGAATTTCTTTTGCTCAAGGTTAGCACTCTACCACTTGAGTCACAGTGCCACTTCTGGCTTTTTTGTTTGTTTGTTTATGTGGTACTGAGGAATCGAATCCAGGGTTTCATGCATGCTAGGTAAGCACTCTACCACTAAGCCACATTCCCAGCCAAGCACACATCTTTTTATATTACGAGCTTTTTTTTTTTTTTGGTAGGTCATGTGCCTTGAACTCTGGGCCTGGGTGCTGTCCCTGAATTCTTCAAATCCAGGCTAGCACTCTACCACTTGAGCCACAGGGCTACTTCTGGTTTTTAGGTGGTTAATTAGAGATAAGAATCTCATAGATTTACTGCCCAGGCTGGCTTTGAACCATGATCCTTAGATCTGAGCCTCCTGAGTAGCTAGGATACAGGCTTGAGCCATCAGGACCTGGCTCTCTCTCTATATATTTTTTGGGGGGTCCAGTCGTGGGGCCTGAACTCTGGGCCTGGGCGCTGTCCCTCAGCTCTTCAGCTCAAGGCTAGCACGCTACTACTTGAGCCATAGCACCGCTTCCGGCTTTTTTATTTCTGCTTATGTGGTGCTGAGGAATCGAACCCAGGGCCTCATGCATGCAAGGTAAGTGCTCTACCACTGAGCCACCTTCTCAGCCCTCTAGATTATTTCTTATTTGCTTGTTTTGTTGGAAATGGGGGGGGGGAATAAAGAGACCTATTGCAGTTTTTTTCCAATTAGAATACTTGTTTGAATAATAGGTATGGTAGTGAATGCTTGTAATCCCAGCTACTCAGGAAGAAGAGATGGAAAGATGAAGATCCAGGCCAGTTTGGGCAAAAAGCTGAGACTTCATCCCAACAAACTAATCTATTGTTGTGGTGCACCCCTGACCTCCCAGCTGCTGGGGAACACATAGGTCAGAGGAAGATCACAGTCTTAAGGGCAGCCTGAGCAAAAACATGAGAAACTACTTGAAAAATAAGTAAAGCAAAATGGGCTAGGTGCATGGCTCAAGTGATAAAGAGCCTATTTAGGAAGTAAGAGCCCTAGAGTTCAAAACCCTAGTACTGCTAAATAAATAAATAAAAATACCTAATTCAGACTCTAGCTGTGCCACATACTAGCCTCCTGATCTCTGGTAGGCAAATTGTGTCTCTCTGCCTCAGTTTCTTCATGTGTGAAATGGAGCTTATCAATAGTACCTACCTCATGATAAACCTAAAACAGTGTTTGGTTCATATTAAGTATTATATGTTAGCTCTTACCCAAATTTAGTTTTTTTTTGGGGGGTCCGGTCATGGGGCCTGAACTCTGGGCCTGGGCGCTGTCCCTCAGCTCTTCAGCTCAAGGCCAGTGCTCTACCACTTGAGCCACAACGCCACTTCCGGCTTTTTTCTTTTTTTGCTTATGTGGTGCTGAGGAATTGAACCCAAGGCCTCATGCATGCAAGGCAAGCACTCTACCACTGATCCACCTTCCCAGCCTCTTACCCCAATTTAGAAGTCATTGTAATGAAATTTTTACCTTCTTAGTATTTGTTTTATGGATTTTTTTTTTTTTTTGGTTGGTCGTAGGGCTTGAACTCTGGGCCTGGGTGCTGTCCCTCAACTCTTCAGTTCAAGGCGAGCGCTCTACCACTTGAGCTACAGTGCCACTTCCATGTTGTATGGATTGTTAATTGAGAGATTGAGATTTTAGCTATTTTTCTTGACTATCAGATTGTGCCTAAGAAAGCTTAAGACAAAAACAATGATAAAATAATTAATAAACTTTATTCTGACATGCAAATCAGTTTACTATTAATATCAGAATTAATTTTCTTTTTTTCTTTTAAAGTCTGCTGTAAAGTTTTGTGCATTTTTCAGCTCTGGAACCATCAGTGACATATCGTAAAGCAGGTAGACATCTGAAGGAAGTTAAAAGTCCAGAAGAATATTGTCGTTCAGTTGCTTTGTAGTTCAGAGGCAATAGGGCTCCAGTATCAGACAAACGATTCAGAATTCTGTGAAGACATGGGAAAATTCAGACACACCAGGCAGATCCCAGTTTGTGCAAGGAAGTGATCCTCACCCAGGAAAACTAGGTTGTTGGAGTTCTCAGCATTACATTCCTCTACAGAGTCCTCTGAGCAGGGGCTAGGCATTTTCACTCCTATGTGAACTGTACACTCACATCCCTGGAGGTCAACAGAGCCCGAGCTATAGCCTTTGCCTTCTCGTCCTGTTCTCTTCTGGGTCCTTTCTTCAGGTAACATTTATGCAATTGGCCAGGTTGTAAAATTCTAGCTGCTCAATCCACTTCTGGGTTTGCCTGGAATAAATTTTCATTCTTTTTTTTTTTTTTTTTTTTTCTGAGACTGGGACTCAAACTCAGTATCTGCTGTTTTTTTTTTTTTTGGGTCCGGTCGTGGGACCTGAACTCTGGGCCTGGGCGCTGTCCCTCAGCTCTTCAGCTCAAGGCTAGCACTCTACCACTTGAGCCACAGCGCCACTTCTGGCTTTTTTCTTTCTTTTTTTTTTGCTTATGTGGTGCTGAGGAATCGAACCCAGGGCCTCAGGCATGCAAGGCAAGCACTCTACCACTGAGCCACCTTCCCAGCCCCCTTCTGCATCCATTTTTGAAATGAAGTCAAATGGATAACTTTACTCCAGGGACTCATTTGAAGTTACTGTATGATTTTTAAAGTGACTAGATGGTCCAGGGAAATAGAATCCCTCATCTGGCACCTTGATATTTATCACTCTGTATGTTTGGTAGTTAGAACCACCCAGGGACAGTATTTTCCAACCCTGTCATTTTGGTCTTTCCTACCTCTTCCTCTGTCCTTAAGTTCTTTTTATTTTTTTTCTTGCCTTTTTTGTTTCACAGCATAGGAATTTACTTAGTAAAATGACCAACTCTGTTTTAAACACTCTTTCAAAACGAATAAAGTATTGGAGTATTTAAATTCAGTTGCTGTATTTTTAATTTTAGACTTTGCTCTTGTGATTCCTTTCATTCTAATTTTTTTTTTCAGTCATGGCTCTTGAACTCTGGGCCTGGGCAGTGTCCCTCAGCTATTCAGCTCAAGGCTAGCGCTCTACCACTTGAGCCACAGTACCACTTCTGGTTTTCTCAGTGGTTTATTGGAGATAAGAGTCTCACAGACTTTCCTGCCTGAGCTGGCTTTGAACCAGGATCCTCAGATCTTAGCCTGCTGAGTAGCTAGGATTATAGGCGTGAGCCACTGGCGCCAGGTTTCCTTTCTAATTTTAAATTATCATTCCAATAGGCTCTTCATAGGTGATAAATTTATTTATTTATTATTTTGGTGTCTGTCCTGGGCCTTGAACTCAGGGTCTGGGCACTGTCCTTGATCTTTTTTGCTCAAGACTAGTGCTCTATCACTTGACCACAGCTCTGCTTCCAGCTTGTTGGTGATTAATTGGAGACAAGAGTTTCACCAGCTTTCCAGCCTGGGCCAGCTGGAGCTTATACTAGTGGTGCTCAAATTTGTCTGCACATTGGAATAAGTTGGAAAAAGGGAGGGAAGGAAGGAAAGAAAAAAGAAAGGAAGGAAGAAAGGAAGGAAAGAAAGAAAGAAAAAGGGAGAGAAAAGAAACATAAAAGGAAGGAAAGAGAAACTTGCTATGTCCCTTTTTCTTCCTTTGTACCCTGTGATTTAAGGTCTATGGTGTGATCTAGAAATTTTCAAGATTCCCCAGGTGATTGTAATGTACAGATAAGTCTGGGAATCATAGGCTTATAGTGGTCTGTGTGATCTGATTATGTTTTAGGACAATAATTGATGTAGAAAAAGAATAGAAATAGGGCAACCTACTTACTCTTCAGATTTCAAATAACGTGCATTAGGAAGCCTTCATGATACTATCTCATTCTCAAATTCAAGTTAAATGCCTCAGCTGTGTGCTTTTATAGCAGTGTTTCTCTTTATATCTCTCTTACAGTATTATAATTTTTGCAGAATAAATGTGGCAATGAAACATATTGTTTTCTGTAGAGTTAGAGATGATTAGAAATAGTAGACTATAGTTAAAATTGGGGCTACAGAGATAAGGGTATCAGCAGTGTCTGGGTCTCTTGTTCTCAATCATGGCTCTACATTAGAGTCATCTGGAAAATTTAAAAACAGTACCAGTGCATGGCCTGACTCTAGACAAAGCTAAGAGCTAGGCCATCAGTACCTTCTAAAAACTCTAGATGACTTCATTGTACATCAGGGTTGAAGTCCTCTGGCATGATTTCTAAAGAAATCATGGAACCAGAATGGAGGAGGTTTACAGTTAGAATCACGAAAGATAACATTAATGAATCAGGTGAAGGGAAATGGTTTCATGGCCTGAGATACTACATATATATATATATTTTTTAAGTTGTGGGGCTTGAACTCTGGGCCTGTGCACTGTCCCTCAGCTCTTCAGCTCAAGGCTAGCGCTATACCACTTGAGCCACAGCGCCACTTCCCATTTTCTGATCATTTATTGGAGATAAGAGTCTCATGGACTTTCCTGCGCAGGCTGTCTTTGAACTGCGATCCTCAGATCTCAGCCTCCTGAGTAGCTAAGATTATAGGTGTGAGCCACCAGCACCCAGCTGATATTGCTATATTTCTAACAAAACTTGTACCGATTTGCTTCTCCTACTTTTGGGAATTGATAGCAATTCTCTTGTTTCCCATCTCCTTGCCACTAAACAAATACAAATATAACTTCCTAGTATTGTACAAATTATTCTTTAGGTGGGCCTCAGGCATATCTGGTCATTTACAGGAGACTAGTACTACCACTTAAGCTATGCCTTTAGTTGGGGGGGGCGGGGAAGGGAGAAAGCAGTTGGGGATTTAAACCATGACCTTGTATATGTTGGGCATTCTACAACTGAACTACAACCTCCAGCTCCAGCTTCTCATTTTTTTATATTAAACAGTAAGAGACTGGGAAAGGAGCTTACCAGACAGTGTTTCCCATGCCTATTCACACTTGTAATTTACCTAAAGCCCAGTTCTTTCCAAGTTCATGACCAATCTGTTGTTACCTTGGACTTTGTAGTACAACAAAAGCAGTGAATGGAGTTTCCCACTGTGCAGAAATAGCTGGTGGTTTTTCTTGTTTTTATTTCCTTCATCCATTTTCCTCCAATTATAATGACTAGGTCTCCAACTCCTTATCTCCAGTTGTGTTTGACTTACTTTTTGCATAGAAAGAAGAGATAGGGTAAGCGTGAACTTGTAAACAGTGCCTGGAATAGAGGGCAACCTAGAAGGTACCTTGACTTCCTCAGGAACAAATGATAAGTAGTGAATCAGGACCAAAATAATGACAAATTGTAGATTGGAGTCAGAGTTCTCAGGAGCCTAGAGATTAGTTCGGTTATACAATAGGTACAATATCTTAGCTTAATTAGAACAAAGAGATGAGTTTGAATTGGGGAAGTTATTAATACAGTGTGAAAAGCTGCATTGCAAGGAATTGGATAGGCAGGAAAGAAGCAGGTTCTAGATCTATTTCATAGACATTGAGGGTAATATTAATAGAACATAGTGCCTGGTGCTGGTGGCTCAGCTGAGTGCTGGTGGCTCATGCCTGGCTACGCAGGAAGCTGAGATCTGGTTCAAAGCCAGCCTGGGCAAGGAAAGTCCAAGAGACTTTTATCTCCAGTTAACCACAAGAAAACCAGAAGTGGCACTGTGGCTCAAGTAGTAGAGCACTCACCTTGACCTGAAGAGCTCAAGGACAGAGCCCAGGGCCCAGAGTTTAAGCCCCACAACTGAAAAAAAAAAATAGAGCATAGCTTTTGGCTTAAGGGATTTTCAGCTTAATGAGGGACACATTTATTAAATAGCTAGTAGAATAACAATGAAATAATTGCTGAATAACAGTATAATAAATTATTATTTTTAAGAGAAGGGTAAGCTGGGTGCTGTAGTTCATGCTTGTAATCCTAGCAATTCAGAAGGTTGAGGTCTGAGGGTTGCAGTTTGAAGCCAAGCCAAGCAGGGTTTTAAACTCTATGAGGCTCTTATCTCTAACCACGGAAGTGGAGTGGTGACTTAGGAGATAGAACACTAGCCTTGAGCAGAGAAGCTCAGGCACAGTGTTCAGGCCCTGAGTTCAAGACTGGCACCAAAAGAGAGAAAAGAGAGAAGAGCTGAAGGGTGTGACTCAGTGGTAGAGTGCCTGCTTAGTATATGTGAAACCCTGGATTCAATTCCAAGCCCTTCCTTTACCCCTACCACAAATGAGAAGAAGAAAAACTTTTGAAGTAACTAGGCTTCCCATCAAAATTGAGAAAAAGTCTAGTAGTGGGGAAGGTAGGAGTTGGGGTGGCATTTTTGCTTGAGGCTACCACATTAGTGTTAACATTTCAGAGTACCTAGGGGTAGTAGTTTACACCTGTAATCCTAACTACTCAGAAAGCTGAGATTTGAGGAGACTTTTTTTTTTTTTTTGGTCAGTCATGGGGCTTAAACTCTGGGCTTAGGTGCTGTCCCTCAGCTCTTCAGCTCAAGGCGAGTGCTCTACCACTTCAGCCACAGTGCCACTTCTGGTTTTCTAGTGGTTTATTGGAGATAAGAGTCTCACCTTGCCCAGGCTGGCTTTGAACTGTGATCCTCAGATCTCAGCCTCCTGAGTAGCTAGGATTACAGGTGTGAGCAACCGATGCCTGGCCCATGAGACTCTTTATGTCCAATAAACTACTCAGAAAAAGCTGGAAGTGGTACTATAGCTCAAGTGGTAGAGCACTAGTCTTGAGCACAAAGAGGCTCAGAGATAGCACATAGGCCCTGAGTTCAAACCTCAGGACCAGCACAGGGGGAAAAAAATTGATAGTTAGATACATGCCTATAAGTCCTGATACTCTGGAAGGTGAAGCAAGAGGATCATAAGTTCAGGTCTAACCTGAGGAACTTAGTGGGACCCTGTCTTAAAATAAATTAAAAGGAGGGCTGGGAAGGTGGCTCAATGGTAGAGCACTTGCCTTGCATGCCTCTGAGGCCCTGGGTTCGATTCCTCAGCACCACATAAGCAAAAAGAAAAAAAGATGGAAGTAGCGCTGTGGCTCAAGTGGTAGAGCGCTAGCCTTGAGCTGAAGAGCTGAGGGACAGCGCCCAGGCCCAGAGTTCAGGCCCCACGACCAGACCCTAAATTAATTAATTAATTAATTAAATTAAAAGGGGACCAGGTGCCAGTGGCTTTATATGCCCAGTAATCCTAGCTACTGAGGAGACTGAGATCTGAGGATTGAGGTTCAGTGCCAGCCCAGGTAGGAATGTCTATGAGACTTATCTCCAGTTAATCACCAAAAAGCCAGAAGTAGAGCTGTGGCTCAGGTGTGAGAGTGCAGAGATTATAGGCAAGGCATGCAACATCACACCTGACTTGGAATCAGCTCTAATGAGTTTTTGGTGGTCATTCTTTTTTTTTTTTTTTTAATCATTCCTGGAGGTTGAACTTGTCTTGGGCGCTGTCCCTGCGCTTTTCAGCTCAAGGCACACACTCTACCATTTGAGCTCCAGCACCACTTCCAGTTTTCTAGTGCTTTATTGGAGATGAGTCTCACAGACTTTGCTGCTGGCTTTGAACCGTGATCCTCTCCTGAGTAGCTAGGATTACAGGCATGAGGTATCGGCACCCAGCTGGTGGTTGTTCTTGTTGGGTTTTTGTTTTTTTGTCAGTCATGGGGCTTGAACTCAGGGCCTGGGTGCTATCCCTGAGTTTTTTTTACTCAAGTTTAGCACTCTGCTACTCTGAGCCACAGCTCCACTTCTGGTTTTCTCATAGTTTATTGGAGATTAGAGTCTCATAGACCTCCCTGCCCAGGCTGGCTTTGAACCACAGTCCTCAGATCTCAGTTTCCTGAGTGGCTAGGATTAAAGGTATGAGCCACCAAAGCCCAACACTTTTTTTTTTTTAATTACAAATGACTAATCCCATTAGATGTTTCTGAAATGCCTCCTTGATTGAATATTACTGCCATAGGAAGTTACTGTTTTTGTGAAACTGTGTCATATCCCTCAGGTTTGTTACAGTAGAGAAAGTTTGAGAATATGGGCTTGGCTGAAACCTCTTCAAGAGCAAGATCCATATAATTGCGTAATTTCTCCACAAATTCTTACTAAGACCCATATAAATAGGCAGTTAATATTGTATTGGCACCATTGTACACTGATTTTTTTACAAACGCCAATTGTTTTGGACAATTGAGTTTCTGTTTGTGAAACTGAAATAGTAATGAGTCAAGCTTTTAACTTCATGGCCTGTCTTTACACAGAATCCTCACAATGGATGGGCTCACAGAGGACATCAAGCGACGACGATATTATGAGAAGCCTTGTCGCCGCCGACAACGGGAAAGCTATGAGACCTGCCGGAGGATTTACAACATGGAAATGGCTCGAAAAATCAACTTCTTGATGCGAAAGAATAGGGCAGATCCATGGCAGGGTTGCTGAGCTTGTGGGTAGGAAGCCTACATCTACTTGGTGCCTCCATCCCTTTTCTTTCTCCAGCCTCACTTTTTGTTACCTTTCTCTACAATAAACTACAATAAACTCAATCATGTGTATGCAAGAAGGCCTGGGTGTATAGAAACAATCCCATTAAGCAACAATGGACCCTCATTTTTATTAAGAAAAATAGTCCAGAAGTAGTCCTCGAGTAGAAAGGGGGTTGCTAAGGGCTAGGGGAGTATGAGGGTGGAAGTTACTGTTCAGTGGATACAGAGCTTGAGTTGATGAAGATAAAAAAAGTCTGAAGATAAACTGGAAGTGGCGCTGTAGCTCAAGTGGTAAAGCGCTCGATTTGAGCTGAAGAGCTGAGGGACAGCGCTCAGGCCCAGAGTTCAGGCCCATGACAGACAGAAGAAAAAAAAAGTCTGAAGTGATGGCTACAGAAAAATGTGAATGTATGTAATGACACTTATCTGTACACTTACTTAAATCAGTAAATTTTATGACTATTACAACTTAAAAACATTTTAAGCCTAGAAGACAAGAGGAAAATTTCCAAAATATATGTAGCTATACAACTACATATGTGTGTAAGTGTGTTTATGTTTATTTCTCCTAAAATACCAAACCACCAGACAAGAGTGCCTGGATCCTTGTTCAGAGGAATCTTTAAGATGAATCTAACACTGTTCACTCCTGCTTTTGGTCTTTCCTTTAATTCTCCTAATGGAGACAAAGGGAAAGCTAACAGAGAAGAAATAATAAGTAAATGGTTGTAAAGCAATAGATGCACGATAGGAGTTAAGATGAAGACCAGAAATACCTTGGAGCCCTAGAGCTGTGGTTCTCAGGGTCCTCAGATCAGCATCAGTATCACAGAAGAACTTCCTTAGGTCTTCTGAACTGGAAATTAGGATTGAGGTCCAGCAATCTATTTTACCAAGCCTGCTAGAGTTTGAGAGCTGGTGCCGAGTATGTACAAAGAGCTAAGGGGAAACTGCCACCACATTACCCCTTTCCAGCAGACAACATCTGAGTAAGTTGGTTCAAACACTGTGAGGAAACCAGGTGCTCTGCTTTCCCTCCTGATATCCGCTAACACTGCTCTTGGTCCCCAGACAGCAGTGCTGCCAGGATTAGGAGAATTGGTACCATCTCAGCAGGACAACCCAGAGAGGAAGTGAGGATGACCAGCCCACCTGTCATTAAGGGTGCAGCCATC
The DNA here is from genome assembly GCF_000151885.1 of Dipodomys ordii. Lineage (NCBI taxonomy): Eukaryota > Metazoa > Chordata > Mammalia > Rodentia > Heteromyidae > Dipodomys > Dipodomys ordii. The sequence goes on from NW_012267242.1 coordinate 11,025,945, forward strand.
TCAGCATATTAAAGGAAATAAACAGCAGTTGGCCAGACCTTGCATTTAAAGTTATGTTCAAGCTCACATCTCTAATCCTAGCTACTTAGGAGGCTGAGATCTGAGGACAGTAATCAAAGCCAACCTAAGCAGAAAAGTCTGTCTGAGATTCATTTCCAATTAACCACAAGAAAACCAGAAGTGGAACTGGGCACCAGTGGCTCTCGCCTGTAATCCTAGCTATTCAGGAGGCTGAGGCATGAGGATCAAGGTACAAAGCCAGGCTGGGCAGGAAAGTCTGTGAGACTCATCTCCAATAAACTACTCAGAAAACCAGAAGTGGCTCAACTGGTAGAGCGCTAGCCTTGAGCTGAAGAGCTGAGGGACAGCATTTAGTCCCAGAGTTCAAGCCCCATGACCAAAAAAAAAGAAAAAGAAAAGAAAACCAGAAGTGGCACTGTGGCTCAAAGTGGTAGAGTGCTAGCCTTGAGTAGAAAAGTTTAAGGACAGGGCCCAGGCCCTGAGTTCAAGGCCCATAACTAACTAAATAAAGTAGTGTTCAAACATTGCCCTCTTGTGGAGTAACAGTGGTTTCAGATTTTTAGCTTCCTTTTTTTTTTTTTTCCTTTAGATATTTTTGCTAGGTAATCATAGCCCAAGTTCCTTATTGGCCCTGAGAACCTCCTGCCTTAGCTTACTGAATTCTGCAATTGCAGATGTTTACCACCACATCTGGCACCTTTTATTTATTTATTTATTTTTGTCGAGCATGGGGCTTGAACCCGGCCTGGGTGCTGTTCCTCAGCTCTTCAGCTCAAGGGTAGCACTCTACCACTTGAGCCACAGCGCCACTTCCAGTTTTCTGAGTGGTTTATTGGAGATAAAGAGTCTCATGGGGGCTGGGAAGGTGGCTCAGTGGTAGAACGCTTGCCTTGCATGCATGAGGCCCTGGATTTGATTCCTCAGCACCACATAAGCAAAAAGAAAAAAGCTTGAAGTGGCGCTGTGGCTCAAGTGGTAGAGTGCTAGCCTTGAGCTGAAGAGCTGAGGGACAGCACCCAGGCCCAGAGTTCAGGCCCCACAACCGGACCCCAAAAAAAAAATCTCATGGGTGGGGCGTCAGTGGCTCATGCCTGTAATCCTAGCTGCTCAGGAGGCTGAGATCTGAGGATCACAGTTCAAAGCCAGCCCAAGCAGGAGAGCCCATGAGACTCTTTTCTCCAATAAACCACTGGAAAACTGGAAGTGGTGAGCTCTTCAGCTCAAGGTGAGTGTTCTACCACTTGAGCTACTGCATCACTTCTGGTTTTTCTGGTGGTTGAGGTAAGAGTCTCAAGGACTTCCCTGCCCAGGCTGGCTTTGAACTGTGATCCTCAAATCTCAGGCTCCGGAGTAGCTAGGATTACAGCGTGAGCCACCACTTTGTTACATTTTTACAACCTAATATTAACTTCTGAGTCACCTTTTAAGGTTGGAACTTAGCCCAGTGGAAGCATAATTGCTCCTTATGTGCACACCCCATTTGAAATCTCCAGCACTGCCCCACCCAAAAAAAATGTTTAAAAAGCAATAGAGGAGCTGGAAAATATAGTTCAAAGTTGGGAGAATAAACCAGGCAAAAAGAAGTTATAAACCAGTGGTGTGGCAGAGTGACATGTGACTCATCCCCAACAACACAGGGAAGGACAAGTAAGATTGCAGCCCAGGCCCTTGAGTATAAATGGAAACTAACTAAAAAACGAAGGGGCTAGTAGTGTGGCTTAGGTGATACAGCTCTAGCCTATTAAGTTCCATGTCTTAGGTTCAAATCTAGTTTTCCCAGACCAAAAACTACTGAATCACTTTTCAATCTTTGACCTTTAGTGCCTCACTTTTGGATGATTTTCTATCAAATGTCCTTTGCCGCAGTAGCATGTTTGTAGAAGCAGAACCAGGCCTCTTACTTGACAATATTTCCTGGGGCTGAAGTTGCTTCTGAGCTCTCTTAAAAATACTTAGCCCGGCGCCAGTGGCTCAAACTTATAATCCCAGCTGCTCAGGAGGCTGAGATCTGAGGATTGCAGTTCAAAGCCAGCCCAGTCAGGAAAGTCTGAGACTCTTATATCCAACTAATCACCAGAAAAGCGGAAGTGGCACAGTAGCTCAAGTGGTAGAGCAATAGCCTTGAGCTGCAGAGCTGAGGGACACCACCTGGGCCCAGAGTTCAAGTCTCATGGCTGGAAAAAAACAAACAAAACTTAAGGGTTACCCAGTTGGCAGTGGCCCATTCCTGTAATCCTAAATACTCAAGGTTGAGAGTTGATGATCATGGTTCGAAGCTTGCTGGGCAGGAAAGCATAAGATATCTCAAATTAACCACCAAAAAGCTGGAGATGGGGGCTGGGAAGATGGCTCAGTGGTAGAGTGCTTGCCTTGAGGCGTTGGGTTCAATTCCTCAACAGCACATAAGCAGAAAAAGCCGGAAGTGGTGCTGTGGCTTAAGTGGTAGAGCACAAGCCATGAGCTGAAGAGCTGAGGGAGAGCACCCAGGCCCAGAGTTCAGGCCCCACGACTGACTAAATAAATAAATTCTGGAAATGGAGCTATGGCTCAAGTGGTAGCATGCTAGCTTTGAGGAAAAAACTCAGGGATAGCAACCAGGCTCTAAGTTCAAGCCCTAGGACTAGCACACGCGCGCGCACACACACACACACACACACACACACACAACTGATTTGGTTGTTATAATCTCCATCCTGATAATTGTTCATGCAGTGAACAAGGATGGGTCTTAGCAGATAGTTAAGATGCAGAAGATACTACATGGTGGTTTAATTAGGATGGGCTCCCTCCACTGGGTTCAGAGCAAGAGTGGCTTGCATTTGTTCAGTTACCAGGTGGGTAGATAAATACATCCTATTCTTATCCTGGGAACAAGTGAAATATTTAGCAGTTCATTGATGTGCCTCTGATATCCCTGTTCCCATCATAATTTAAAGATCTTATACTTCTGTGAACAGATACCCTTTCAATACCAAGACTACATTAACTTTGACATCATACATTTCAAAAGTACAAGTATGAAATAAGAGTAACTGAAAATACAAAGGACTAACACTATATACTAAAAGTAAAGGAAATAGGGAACTATGTATTAAACATAGGTGATTGACAAGAAAGGAAAATGTTGGCACTTCTATGTCAGTTTACATATGTAATTTTTTTTGCTTTGTCAAAAAGATTTGGATTCAGCGCTGGGAAGGTAGCTCAGTGGTAGAGTGCTTGTTTTGCATGCATGAGGCCCTGGGTTCGATTCCTTAGCACCACATAACCAGAAAAAGCCAGAAGTGGCACTGTGGCTCAAGTGGTAGAGTGCTGGCCTTGAGCTGAAGAGCTCAGGGACAGCACCCAGGCCAAGAGTTCAAGCCCCACGACCAACAGGAAAAAAAAAAAATCTTGATTCAGTCATGATATTAGCAAGTCATTTAATGCTGCTTGTTACACAGTGAGAAATGAGGATAATGGTATCTACAGGTCTGTGGTGATTGATAAATTATTAAATAATTGTGTCAAGCATTTAGCATTGAATCTGGCACACAGAACCAACATCAGTATTTAATAATTGCTAAATCAATCTTCGTGCATCAGTTTTACCAGTAGCTGGGACTACAGATGTGTATCACCCTGTATTCTCATTTTATAATGAGAAATTTTATAATGGGGAAACAATCAGTAAAATTAATTATTTGAGCTGGGCAGTGGTGAGTCATATCTGTACCCTAGCTACTCAGGAGGTGAGATCCAGAGAATTGAGTTTTGAAACCCGCCCTGGCAGAAAAGTCCATCAGACTCCATCTCCAAAATAGCAAGCACTGCTAGGTGCCGATAGCTTATGCCTGTAATCCTAGGTACTCAAGGTGTTGAGATTTAAGGATCATAGTTTGAAGCCAGCCCCAGAAGAAAAGTCTGTGAGACTCGAATCTCCAATAAACTACTGAGAAAAAATCTGGAAGTGGTACTGTAACATTAGTGGTAAAGCACTAGCCTTGAGCACAAAGAGGTTCAGGTACAGTGCCCAGGCCCTGAGTTCAAGCCCCAGGACTGGCAAAAAAAGGAAGGAGGCTGAAGATGTGGCTAAAATGGTATAGTACCAGCCAAGTAAGCAAACTAAGCAAGCTTATGACTGTGAGTTCAAACTCCAGTACTGAAAAAAAAATTTTTTTTGATGGAATCATGTGTAGGTATTAACTGGGAGAGTAAAGGATTAGTCCCTAGAGAGAGAGAAAAAAAATTCCCTATAGGCAATTGAACCCTAGCTTTTAAAAGCACTGAATAAGCTGGGAAAGTGGCTCAGTGGTAGAGTGCTTGCCTTGCATGTCTGAGGCCCTGGGTTCGATTCCTCAGCACCACATAAGCAGAAAGAAAAAAGCCAGAAGTGGCGCTGTGGCTCAAGTGTTAGAGTGCTAGCCTTGAGCTGAAGAGCTGAGGGACAGCTACAAATTTGGAACTCATTAACTTCTTCAACTGATTTTTTTTTTTTTTTTTTTGTCTGTCATGGGGCTTGAACGCTGTCCCTGTGCTCTTCAGCTCAAGGCGAGTGCTCTATCGCTTGAGCCACAGTGCCACTTCCTGATTTTCTATTTTTTGGAAGTACTGGGGTTTACACCTCTGGCCACCCTAGAGTATAATTCTCCAATTTAGGCTTCCCACCATAGCTGGGAAGACAAGCGTGACCCACTGCCCTCAGCCATTGGTTGAAATGGGACCTCTCGAACTTTTTGGTTGACCTCAAACTGCTTCTCCCAATGTCTGCCTGCCAGGTAACTAAGATCCACTGGCACTCTGTTTAAAGGCTTTGTCTGAATATTTTCTAAAACGTTGATATTAAGTGTTATTGGTAGCAACCTGAGGCATGAATAAGTTGAGCAACATGTTATCAAGTTCTGCCAACTTGTTAACTCAAACCTTGTAGCTCTCTGAGTGAAGAGCAATACAATCAAAACGCTACAAGCTAAAAGCCTTCAAGTGTTTGTCATATTAAATAAACAGCAGCAGTCAGTCAGGACTGCAAGACTTAATGCACTAAGGGAAGAGTAGTAATCTGCGTGCTCACCAGAGGTAAAGGAGTAGGATATACCTTGTGGTGCATGTTATTCTGACAAATGCAAAACCAACGCATACTCTTCTATGTGTTTTGTCCTTTTTTTCTGGGTGATCTCTGGCACCATTGTTATGGAGAAAGGTGAAGGAGGGATGGCCAATGCTAGTGATCACTGCGAAGTTTATTTTCTACAGAAAGGCAGTGTTTGAGTACGAATGAGGAAGCTCAGTTTTTACTTGTAGCATAGTTTTAGCCCACTTCCTTTTGTGTGTGTGTCGGCTGAGGGACTTGAACTCAGGGCTTGAGCGCTGTTTTTTTGTTCTTTTGTTCAAGGCTAACCCTCGACCACTTTGAGCCACTGCGCCACTTCTGCTTTTTGAGTGGCTAATTGGAAATAAAGAGTCTCACGAGGACTTTTCTGCCCTGGCTCGCTTCGAACCCGGAAACTCAGATCTCAGCTTCCAGAGTAGCTAAGATTGAAGGCGTGGTGCCCAGTTTCCCCTCAGGCATCACTGGGGTTTGATCTCGGGGCCTCCAGCTTGCTAGGCAGGAGTTCTACCTCCTAAGCCCTACCTCTAGCCCTGCACACTTTTTCTTGCCACAGCCCCATCTCTGCTGCAGGCGACCAGGCGACCATGACTTTCAACTAACCTAGTTATTAGATTTGGATGGGAAAACCTCCAGCCCGCGAGCAGTGGGAAGGCGGACGGGGAGGGGAGGAGCGGGAGGGTAGGGGTGGAGGAATGATTTAGGCTATCATACGCATGCGCCAGGCCACAGGGAACGTGGTAACTGCGGCTGCGCGAATGGGCTGCCCGGCCTCCCCTGATCACGTGTTGGGGGACCGCGGCGTGGCGCGACGGTGGCGGTAGCGACGGCCGGCCGTAGGGCGGTCTGAAGGTTTCCGGTTCCGGTGTAACGTTCGGGCTCCGTCTCAGGGGCTGAAGTTTGTGAGGTGAGTAGTGTCCCCGGGCCCAGCAGGGTTATCCTTCGGTCCAAGCCACGGAGGCCCGGGCTCAATCCAAAGGGGGCACCCAGGCGGGAGGGTTCCGCGGGGAGGAGGCCGAGAGAAGTACGGGGTTCTGCTAGAGGAGTTAGAATGAGGCGAAGGGCGGGGGCGGGAAGGGGACAGGGTGGGGCATTTGGGGAAGGCTGAAGGGGGTGTAGGGGGCAACTGGAAAGAGTCAGGAATCGGATGGGGGCTCCAGAGTGAGGAATTCCTGAGCGAAGCCTCCATCCTGCTACCTGCTCATTCAGAGGAGAGCTTTCCGCCCTTCGCACCTCAGCTCCCCACCGCCAGACAGTTACTGTCGAGAAATTGACAAGTGGCCAAGCTAGTTACTGTTTGCAACTTTTTTTGGTCCATTGACTGTGTAGCTTGCACAGCTTTTTGTAGAAGGTTGTGTCCAACGGAGTACATGTGGTGTGACAGTACTTAGGCACACTTTCCAGCTTGGACAGTCATGGTACTTGTATTGTTTTCAGTTTCAAAATGCTTCCACTTTTTCTAGCCTGTGATTCAGTTCTAGTGGAAATTAAGCCTCATTAGTAAGGCGAGGGTTCTTGTCTGTTTTGTTCTACTGCTGTGCAGCGCCTAGTAAACACTCTTCTTGACACTTAGAAGTTACTTAAATATTGAATTACAATGTAGGTAATAAGGCAGATGTCCTTATTTACTAAGATGAGTAAACGGAGGCTCTGAGGAATTAAGTCACCTAAGGGCTTGTAAATGGTGTGGCTCATTGTCCTGAGGAATGAGCCTATTTTTGTACATTCTAGTGCTGAGTGGTCTACAACTCCCATTGGGGTGCTTACATATGCTTCTTTTTAACAATGTATATTATATTGAGTATGCAGTAATTGATACACTTTACTGCCATTACATGATGGTATAACAGCCACCATAGATCATCCATATCATTTGTCACTAAGGCACAGAATCTTTCCATCATAATTTCATGACTTTAATCTGCCAGCTTTATTTACAAAATTATTAAATCAACTATTGGACAATAGATCTTCTAGGAAGTTACTTGCCAAGAAGGTAGATGTTAATCAGACTGTCTTTTAGAAGAAAAAAAATGTCTTAACACATTTTGAACAATTGATACCCAGATCTACTATGATGCCTGGCAATATTAAGAAGAGGTTAGCTGGGAAATTGAGGTCAGTACAGTTTATTGACTATCATAAAGCCATATGTAGAAACAAAAAAAAATAGTTTTCTCAGCCCATAAAACGATTTAACATTTAGGGAGGAATGAAATGTAAATATGAATAATGTTGAAACTTTATAGTAATTTGAATTAAATGATAAAATGTTTTCTCTGCTGAGCTAAAAAAATAGAAGAATAAAAGAGAAAAAAAGGAAAGAGTGAGATCCAAAACGTACAGTGTGAGTGTGAGACAGAGAGAGAGAGAGAGCAAGCACGCATGAGTGAGCATGGGTCCTGGTGTTTGAAATCAGAACCTGGGTGCTGTCCCTTAGCTTCTTTCAGTCAACATAGTGCTCAAGCCACAGCTCCACTTCTGGATTTTTTGTAGCTTCCTGTAGGTAAGAATCTCATAGACTTTTTTGCCTGGGCTGGCTTGAACCATGATCCTCAGATCTCAGCCTCCTGAATTTGCTAGGATTACAGGTATGAGCCACTAGCAACTAGTTGTGGGGTTATGTTTTTTTTGTTTGTTTGTTTTTGTTTTAGTTTAGTGTTTACTCTTGGTTGAGTCAGCTGAGAGACTCAGTAAAATATGTAGCATAACCTGTGTGTAGAATTCCCACTGCCATGAATAAACCTATAGAGAAATTTAACAGAACATTCTTAAGATTGTAAGATTTAGTACAAGATGATTGGTTTAGGTAAAGACTCCTTAATTTATGTCCCTTAGGAGAAGGAACACCAACAGGTCAAGCCTGGATTAGTGTTAATACCTGCCTAGAAGAAGAAGGAATAGGCCGGGCACCAGTGGCTCATGCCTGTAATCCTAGCTACTCAGGAGGCTGAGATCTGAAGATCTCGGTTCAAAGCCAGCCCGGGCAGGAAAGTGCATGAGACTCTTATCTCCAATAAACCACCAGAAAACTGGAAGTGGCACTGTAGCTCAAGTGGTAAAGGGCTAGCCTTGAGCTGAAGAGCTGAGGGACAGTGCCCAGGCCCAGAGTTCAAGCCCCACAGCTGGGGGGTGGGGGTGAGGGAGGAATAGAAAAACTGATCTCTGGGGCTAGGAAGGTGGCTCAGTGGTAAAGTGCTTGCCTTGCATGCATGAGGCCCTGGGTTCGATTCCCCAGCACCACATAAGGAAAAAGAAAAAAAGCC
>NW_012267242.1:11036707-11046802 GCF_000151885.1 Dipodomys ordii
AGCTCAAGGCTAGTGCCCTACCACTTAAGCCACAGCGCCACTTCCGGCTTTTTTCTTTTTGCTTATGTGGTGCTGAGGAATCGAACTCAGGGCCTCAGGCATGCAAGGCAAGCGCTCTACCACTGAGCCAACTTCCCAGCCCCTTACATGTCTAATATATATTATTACCTTTTCAATTTTACCACCTCTTTTTTTTTTTCTTAGACCATCTGAAACCTTTCCTTGATGATTCTACTCTCCGATTTGTGGACAAATTGTTTGAGGCTGTAGAGGAAGGCCGAAGTTCTAGGCATTCCAAGTCCAGCAGTGACAGGAGCAGAAAACGAGAGCTAAAGGTAGGTTACTGTTTACCATCTAATGAGCTCAGGAATATTTGATAAAATTGCTGACCTTCTTTGGCTCACACTTCAATATTCATTAGTAGCATACCTAATGTTAAAAAGAGGTCCTTAGATATTAAAGTAGAAAAGGTAGTTATATTATCACTGTTTTGTAACAATGAACTACCTGAGTTCATTTGAAATATTCCTAAGACACAATTGACAGCTCTGTCATTTTTTCATATATAGTTAGGAGTTTTGGTTCTCATGTTTTCCCAGGTCTCTCTTTATCTTCCATTACTACTATCTATAAATTCATTGCTCTAAAATTCGATATCTTTGATTTATTTTAAGCCTAATAAGGTGCTTCAGAATGTGACTCCACTGCTACTTGACTGTAGAGCTTATTGATGCTCCTTCATAGAGATTTTTCTGCAGTGTACTTATAGATAAGATATCTAAAACTAACTATATTTTTCATATGTTGAGAGCCTACCATTTGTTATGTAGTATATTATGGGTCATTTGGTCCCATTAGTGGGGTACCTAAAAGAATCAGTGTCCCCTTTACTACATTCTATGGTTGCTGATTGGTCATGGCCTTTTTAAATATTAGTAGAGTAGCTTATCTTTCTGATCTCATTTCCCTAAATTAGCCAGTTTCTCTTAAAAATTTCTCTTCTCTCTCTTAAAAAAAAATGTTTCTGTACTCCTATCAAACCCTCCAAAAGTCTTTTCCTATGTTGGCTATCCCATTGCTTTTCCTAAGACACAAAGAGTGGATAATAAATGTCTGCTTGGTCCCCTGGCCTGGCTGTAGAACCAAGAACAATAGAAATTTCTATGCCTTCCGGTTTTAAGCGATAGTCCCTTGCCTTAAGAGAATTTGCAGTATACAAAGTTAGGAATGCAATAAAATAGTCACAAATTCCAAAAATAGCAGTTTTATGTAAGTTTTAGGGTTAATTATAGTTTCAGATTTATATTGAATTTTGTTATATTTAGTCCACAGTTTATACAGACTGATACATACAGTGAGAATTATGTTACAATAGGGTATGCCACTGTGAAAGTGCTGATGCCATGCTCTAAATGAAGTGACTACATTGGGTGGGATAAATAAAAGTAGTTTCTTAAAGAAGGAGTCTAGATAGCCATGGGATATGGGTCCCGTTTTTGGTCCATTCAAGTCCCCACTCCACACAATATATTATGGGAGAGTCCTTTTTCTTGAACTGTAGGAGTTCCAGGAAGCGCTCGCCCCTGGCCGAGGATATGTCCTTGCAAAACACGAGCCCTCCTAGTGAAGAGGGGATGTCACCCAAAGCCTACCACCGGTGTGTACATTTGCTTTTTCCCATTGTCCCTTCCAGTTGGCCACTCTTGGTCCTATTAAATTCATCTTGCAAATTAGTCAACATATTTGAGTTCCCATTATATGATAAGAACAAACTGTTATTGGGGAATACTAAAAAAGAAAGAGAAAGCCCCTGTCCTGGAAAAGTTTAGACTCAAGTTGGAGCTGGGCACCATGGCTCATGCCTGTAATCCTAGCCACTCAGGAGGCTGAGATCTGAGGATCACAGTTTGAAGCCAGCCCAAGCAGGAAAGCCCATGAGACTCTTATTTTCAGTTAACCAGCAGAATGCCAGTAATGGAGCTATGGCTCAAGTGGTAGAGTGCTAGCCTTGAGCAGAAAAGCTTAGGGACAGCACCCATGCCTTGAGTTCATGCCCCAGGACTAGCACTAAATAAATAAATAAAAATAAACTCTAGTTGGAATAACATTACTACCATTGAAAGACCTAACACTTAGCAAACAGAGTATCAACAGTGTAATTTAGCCTAATATGAACCAAGCTTTTAAGTGCTAAGAGGATATGAAGCAAAAGTTTGATCAGAGTGGGATGAGTTTATAATGAGGAAAAGTGCCCGGAGGAGGTGAGTTTTAGGCAGGATGGAACAGGGGTTGTGGAAAAGTTAAGAAAGAACATTACAAATGTGGGCAATAGCTTTGCAAAGATGTTGAGATAGGATGTTCTTGTAGGAACACCTATAAGAACATGGGGTTTGCTTGACTGGAGTAGGAGGATGATGAAGTTGAGTGAAATGGTCCACTTGGTGGAGAGTCTAGAAAACCCTGCCTCCTACAAGTAGTTAATTGCAAGATTGCATCATATTCCCCTAGGAAAAGCCTTAAAGTGCTGGTAGGTGTTAGGATGATTCTTTCTTCTTCCCAAGGGGAGGGATACAACTCTTCTTTCATCTTGGGCTCCCTTAGGAGGTGTTTGGTGATGACTCTGAGATCTCCAAGGAATCATCAGGAGTAAAGAAACGACGAATACCCCGTTTTGAGGAGGTAGAAGAAGAGCCAGAGGTGATTCCTGGGCCTCCATCAGAAAGCCCTGGCATGTTGACTAAACTCCAGGTTAGTTAATAGACATTGGAAGCAAAGTGCATTGAAGCAAAGGATTTATGGGTCCATACTTCTGTGATCTGGACTTGAATTAGTGTTTATTTGGGGAGATTTTATCCTGCTTTATATTTTAAGCATTCTTTGGTTTAACTAAGATTATTCTAGTTATGGATTATTGAAACTCCGTTTACTAAGCACCTACTATTAACTGTGTATATACATTGGTTACCCAGTTACCTACATCATCTGTCATTGGAAAAATCAAGTGACCAGCACTCAACTTGATAAGAGAAATGAAGAATCTTCAAATGTGCAAAATAGGTGTAATCCACTTACAAGTAATTTCAAGTGGAGATGAGAAATTAGCTAAATAGTCAAGATTAGCCTACCATGCCCTGGGTTTGAATCCAAACATAACAAAAAAAAAAAGTGAAGTGTATATTTTAACACTACATAAGTAATAAATCATATATCTTTTAAAAATTGGAGAATAGCCAAGTGCTGGTGGATCATGCCTGTAATCCTACCTACTCAGGAGGCTGAGATCTGAAGATCATGGTTCAAAGCCTGCCCAGGCAGGAAACTGTAAGACTCTTTTTTTTCTTGGTCTGGTCTAGGGGCCTGAACTCTGGGCCTGGGCACTGTCCCTCAGCTCTTCAAGTCAAAGCTAGCCCTCTACCACTTGAGCCACAGCACCACTTCCCAGCCCCTCTGTAAGACTCTTATCTCCAATAAGCCACTCAGAAAACGAAGTAACGTTTTGGCTCAAGTGGTAGAGTGCTCATCTTGAGCTGAAGAGCTGAAGGACAGCGCCCAGGCCCAGGGTTCAAGCCCCATGACTGACTAAAAACAAAAAAAAAAATTGGAGAATAGCTGGGCACTGCTGATGTGCATGTATAATCCTAGCTACTCAGGAGACTAGGACTGGGATCTGAGGATTGTAGTTTAACGCCATTCTAGGGGAAAAAGTCCTAGAGATTCTTGTCTCCAATTAACCACCAAAAACCAGCACAAAAAAGGAAAAGAAACTGATTTATTTTAGATGCCAATCCTAGAGTTTGAACTTAAGGCCTGGGTGCTAGGTGCTGTCCCAGAGCTTTTTTTTTTTTTTTGCTTTAAAAAAAAAAATGCTGGTTCTGGAACTTGAATTCAGGGGCCTGGGTACTATCCCTTTTCCCTGAGCATTTTTGCTCAAGGATAGTGCTTTCCCATTTGAGCCACAGCTCCACTTCTGGCCTTTTGTTAGTTAATTGGAAATAAAGGTCTCGTGGGCTTTCCTTCCTGGCTGGCTTTGAACAATGATCTTCAGATCTCTGCCTTCTCAGTAGCTACAATTACAGGTGTTACTCACCAGTGTGTTCAACATGATTTTTTTTTGGGGGGTCGGTTGTGGGACTTGAACTCTGGGCTTGGGCACCGTCCCTCAGCTCTTCAGCTCAAGGTGAGCACTCTACCACCTGAGCCACAGCACCACTTCAGTTTTCTGGTGGTTTATTGGAGATATGAATCTCATGGACTTTCCTGCCCAGGCTGGCTTTGAACCACGATCCTCGGATCTCAGCCTCCTGAGTAGCTAGGATTACATGCATGAGCCACCGGTGCCCAGCTCAACATGATTTTTTAAAATTTAATATAATTGAGGTGTTGTTAGGCTTATATGCACCACTTAAATGTTCACAATAGGAAGATAGAGAGATTAATGCAGGGAGTAAGTCTGCTTAAGGAACATTAGGTGCACATAGAAACGTGTCAAAATGAACTCTTTTTGTATTGATGCTAATCAAAATAGAACCACGACACACACACACAAGAAAACATACTTAGGGAGAAATTAGATGAATAAGTATGACTTCTCTATCAGGAAAACAAAAATGAATTTTCCTAGTAACCTTTTATATTCTTGTGAGTTTGAGATATTACACAGGTAGTAAGTAGCACAGATAAGATGAATACTTAGGGGGCTGGGAAGGTAGCTCAGTGGTACAGTGCTTGTCTCACATGCACACCCTGGGTTCAATTCCTCAGCACCACATAAACAGAAAAAGCCGGAAGCGGCACTGTGGCTCAAGTGGTAGAGTGCTAGCCTTGAGCTGAAGAGCTGAGGGACAGTGCCCAGACCCAGAGTTCAAGCCCCACCACCGACCAAAGGGAAAAAAAAAAAGATGAATACTTAGGTTTATCTGAGTCTTAATCTTGCTCTAGGAAGAAAGAGTTGTAATATTGCAGTTTGACAATGAAAACTTACCTTTACTCAATTTTCTAGCCTATAGTAGGTAGGTACAATATGGTAGGGACATTTGAGAAACATTTTTGGTTTCTAGACCCAAATGCATTTTGGTTATAGGAACCTGTATGGGAGAAATAATATGGAGAAATTTAACTTTCAATTTTTCCCTCTGGAGAGCAGATCAAACAGATGATGGAGGCTGCAACACGACAAATTGAGGAGAGGAAAAAACAGTTGAGCTTCATTAGCCCTCCGACACCTCAGGTATTATGTCCTTGTTACTCTGAAAATAATAGTCTTTAGCACAAAATTTTGTACCATCCATTCAAATGAGAGTTCAGAGGGTCATACACCATAGTCATCTACCATCTCAGCCCCTCTGATTTCTTTTGTTCTCTGTCCCATAGCCAAAGACAACTTCTTCCTCCCAGCCAGAGCGACTTCCAATTGGCAATACTATTCAACCATCCCAGGCTGCCACTTTTATGAATGATGCTATTGAAAAGGCAAGGAAAGCTGCTGAACTACAAGCCCGAATCCAAGCTCAGCTGGCACTGAAGCCAGGACTAATCGGCAATGCCAACATGGTGGGCCTTGCTAATCTCCATGCCATGGGCATTGCTCCACCGTGAGTACTTCCTGGAATCCCTTGTCGCTTCTCAGGCTTGAGAAGCAGTAAATAGCCCTAAATACTATTGAACCTCATTTTCCATTGACCTTCAAATAATTTCTTAAGGTTTCATATTTTGTACATATGATCTGCAAATACCAATTGACTATTTTTTGGCTTTGTTATAAGGTGTATTATCTTTTTGTAATTGGTAGAATTGAAATAAAAATTATTCATCTAGTATTGGGACTTGGAATAGAATCAGACTGTGAGCTTCTAACTCAGAGCTTTTGCCATTAAGCAACATTGAGTGAGACCAAATCTATGAGTTTTCTACAACTAGGCAAAGATATTAAGTTTGAGTTTTAGTATCCTCATTGGTCTGGAATATAACCAATGACTCCAGAATTTTGTGTGGGCTAGAGATATAGTTCAGTAAGAGAGCACTTACCTATCTTGCATTAAGCCCTAGATTTGAGTCACATACATATACACACACAAAATTCAGAAGAAACATAAGATTACAAAGTCTTTTCAATATAATTTAAAAATTAATTTCATTTGGTGCCCTATATTCAAATGTCCTGTTTGTTTTCTTCTCCTTTTATTATTTTGAACTCAGGGCCTTACTGTACCACTTGAGCCATTCTTCAAACCCTGTTGTTTTATTTTTTTTGTCGGTCATGGGGCCTGAACTCTGGGCCTGGGCGCTGTTCCTGAGCTCTTCAGCTGAAGGCTAGCGCTCTACCACTTGAAGCCACAGCACCACTTCCGGCCTTTCCTGCTTATGTGGTACTGAGGAATCGAACCCAGGGCCTTATGCATGCAAGGCAAGCACTCTAACCACTTAGCCACCTTCCTAGCCCAAACCCTATTATTTTTTCAGACTGAATCTCACACTTTTTGCCTTAACTGGACTCAGACTAAGACTATGATCCTCATACCTGTGGCCTTCTTTGTGGCTGCAACAGTAGGTGTTTGCCCAACTTATTTATCAATAGAGGACTTGATAAGTAGCCTGCGTTTTGTCTACTAAAATTAAGCTACAGTCCTCTCCAGGCACCGGTGGCTTGCACCTGTAATCCTAGCTACTCAGGAGGCTGAGATCTGAGGATCACTGTTCAAAGCCAGCCTGGGCAGGAAAGTATGTGAGACTCTTATCTCCAATAAACCACCAGAAAACCGAAAGTGACACTGTGGCTCAAGAGGTAGAATGCCAGCCTTGAGCTGAAGAGCTGAGGGATGGTGCCCAAGCCCAGAATTCAAGTCCCACGACAGACAAAAAAAATTTTTTAAATAAGCTACAGTCAGTCCTTTTACCTCTGTTTCCCTTGTAGCCAGGATTGTGGGCATAAGCCCATGATTAAGTGGTTGATTTCTATTTAATTTTATTTTTCATTATTATTATTATTATTGCCAGTCCTGCGGCTTGAACTCAGGACCTGGGCTCTAGCCCTGAGCTGCTTTTGTTCAAGGCTAGTTCTCTACCACTTGAGCCATAGCACCACTTCTGATTTTTTCTTTTGATGTGGTACAGAGGAGTAGAACCCATAGCTTCATGCATGCTAGGCAAACATTCTACCACTAGGCCACATTCCCAGCCCAATTTTTTTAAATTCTTTGTGGATTTAGTTTTGTAGCACTTAGGTCACACTCACTGCCTGACACATGGTGGCAACTTTTCTATCACTATATCTCAAGCTTCTGTTTGATATTTTTACCCTTAATCTTATATTAAAAAAAGAAATTATTATTTTAGTGTTTTTAATCAAGATTTTATACTTCACAGATGAGGTTTTACTACGTAAAATTATGTTTTGTTTTATATTCTGTTTGTTTTTTACTTTAATATTCTATGGGATTTACTTTTTTGTTGGCTGTTTTTCAGGAAGGTAGAGTTAAAAGATCAAACTAAACCTACACCACTGATCCTAGATGAGCAAGGTCGAACTGTAGATGCCACAGGCAAGGAGATTGAACTAACTCATCGCATGCCTACTCTGAAAGCCAATATTCGTGCTGTGAAGAGGGAACAATTCAAGCAACAGCTAAAAGAAAAGCCATCAGAAGACATGGAGTCCAATACCTTTTTTGACCCCCGAGTCTCAATTGCCCCCTCACAGCGCCAGAGACGTACTTTTAAATTTCATGACAAGGGCAAATTTGAAAAGATTGCTCAACGATTACGAACAAAGGTATCTGACTTAGCATATATTTGAGAATTTTAAGTAGGAAACTGACAGAAAAATATGGCTAATTCAAGGTTCCCTGTTTTGAGGAATTAATTTAATTAATTTAAAGCAATGGCTAAATTTTTTAAACTATTTTTGTAATATGATTTTCAGCTATTTCTAATTACTGTCTACCTAGATGGAAATAAATGAAGTTTAAAATGTTCATGTAAAACTTACAGTGGAGAAAAACAATTCAGAACCCTTGAGTGAGAGAGAAGCCTGTCTAGTGTTAAAATTCACTGTAGCCAATCCATACATCTGGAAAGTTCACTTGACTGTATTGTTAGTTTTGTCTGTAATTCCATTTCTGCATATCTAATCTAGGCACGCATTACAGGGTAAAGGAGAGGAGTGGGTTTGATATATGTGTATATACCAAGTAAGGGATAAAATAAAACAGTGGCTCTTTTTCTAAACTTTGAGAAATTATGAATGCTACGTTAGCTAAGAAATTTCAACAAGGGCACTTCAAAGTTTAGGATTATACCACTTTTCTGTGGCAGCAACTTGTCTTGGTTTATCTTGCTTTTAGGCTCAACTGGAGAAGCTACAGGCAGAGATTTCACAGGCTGCTCGAAAAACAGGCATTCATACTTCAACTAGGCTTGCCCTCATTGCTCCTAAAAAGGAACTAAAGGAAGGAGATATCCCTGAAATTGAGTGGTGGGACTCTTACATAATCCCCAATGGCTTTGACCTGTGAGTTTGTTGTTATCTTTTTGTGTGTGTGCCAATCCTAGTGTTTGAACTCAGGGCCTGAGCTCTGCCCTGAGCTTTTGTGCTCAAGGCTATTACTTTACCACTTGAGCCATAGCCATTTGTAGTTTTTTTTTTGTGGTTAATTGGAGCTAAGAATCTAAGACTTTTCCTGCCTGATCTGGCTTCGAACCAAGGTCCTCAGATTTCAGCCTCCTGAGTAGTTAGGATTTTAAGCATGCAGCACTGGCACCTGGCTCAATACTTTTCTGTGTGTGTGCTGGTCTTACGGCTTGAAGTCAGGGCCTGGGCACTGTCCCTGAGCCTTTGTACTCAAAGCAAGCACTCTATCACTTGAAACACAGTTCTACTTCCAGCTTTTTGCTACTTAATTGGAGATAAGAGTCTGACAGACTTTCCAGCCCAGGCTGGCTTTGAACCTTGATCCTCAGATCTCAGCTTGAGTAACAGTCTGTGCCACCAATGCCTACCTTGCTGATAACTTTTTTTGTGTATGTGTGTGGGTCCTGCATCTCGAACTCAGGGCCTACGTGCTGTCCCTGAGCTTCTTGGCTCAAGGCTAGCACTCTTTAACCACTTTAACCAAAGCTCCCCTTCTTGGTACTTTACTGAAAATAAGGGTTTCACAGACTTCCCAGCCCAAGCTGGCTTAGAACTCTGACCCTCAGATCTCACTGAGCCTCCTGAGTAGCTAGGATTACAGGCATAAGCCACTTTTCCAAGGATTTGTTGTTACTAATGAGAGACTATGGTATCTTTTAGGAGTGTTAGAATAGAAAAAAGATTGAAGATGACTTGTGTAGTGAATGGAGCTAGTCTTAATAGGACCTTATTTTCCTACTAAAAGCTCTGTATAGAGAATGAATTTTCTCATGTCTCAAGGCTCCTTTCTCAGCATCATCTCTATCCATATATCTTGTTTTTTCTTCTTCCTCCAATTTTAGTACAGAGGAAAATCCCAAGAGAGAAGATTATTTTGGAATCACAAATCTTGTTGAACATCCTGCCCAACTCAATCCTCCAGGTAATACATAAATTGCTCAATGAAGACACTAGAGCAGAATTAGCAATAAATCTTCACACAGTAATGGACGTGTCTATCTGTGCTGTGCAGTGCTATGAGCATGATCCACGTGTGATCAAGCACTTGAAAACTGAATTGTACTAGTGAAGTTTAGAACTTGAGTTTTTCATTTTATTCAATCTTAATTAGTTTAAATGATACATTGACTAGTAACTATTGAGTATGCAACATTGAAAGTACTGCGGCTTCAATTAAAATACTAAGGCCTCACTTTTAGACAGCTTCACTTATGTGTATTACAAACTGGGCCTTTGCCAACTCCAACTCCAGTCTTGTACAGTACCACTTAATTCCCACCCAAATATAGGTTTTGTTTTTAGTATTTCTTTGTGGGCTTTTGTTTGTTTGTTTGTCTTGCTCAGCTTTGGGGCTTGAACTCTGGGCTTGGGGGCTGTCCTTCAGCTCTTCAGCTCAAGGCAAGTGCTCTACCACTTGAGCCATAGTTCCACTTCCGGTATTCTAGTGGTTTATGGGAAATAAGAGTCTC
>NW_012267242.1:11046852-11047363 GCF_000151885.1 Dipodomys ordii
CCCCCAAAAAAAAAAAAAAAAGAAAAAGAAAAATGGATCTTTGACAGGGCTTATTTAGTTAATTTGTGTAGTGCTGGGGATGGAACCTAGGATCTTGTTCATACTAGGCAGACACACTACCATTGAGCTCATTCCCCAGCCCTTAAGATCTATTTTAAACCTAGAACTCATTTCTCGTACTAGGTTTTCCCCAGATTTTGGTTATTCCTCAGATGATACTTACAGAGTTAGCATTAAAAGTCAGGTGGAGAACTAAAGCTTAGTCGTATCATAGAGTGCTTGCCTAGCATGCATGAAGCCCTGGGTTCAATTCCTCAGTACCACATAAACAGAAAAAGCCAGAAGTGGGGCTGGGAAGGTGGCTCAGTGGTAGAGTACTTGCCTTGCATGCCTGAGGCCCTGGGTTCGATTCCTCAGCACCACATAAGCAAAAAGAAAAAAGCCGGAAGTGGCGCTGGGGCTCAAGTGGTAGAGCGCTAGCCTTGAGCTGAAGAGCTGAGGGACAGCGCCC